>NC_056612.1:22526522-22696522 GCF_018340385.1 Cyprinus carpio | reverse complement strand
CAACAAGTCATCATTAGAGTGTGCTTAAAACCTAATCAAACTTCACTGAAGGTTAGAAAGCGGTCTTTTATGTCACATCAGTGGTTGTATAAATTACTGTTCATATGGTTGGGTTCTGTAAGATCTTTTACATTTTTTGAATACTCATCAAGATTGCATTTATTTGATCAGAAATGCAGTAATATTGTGAAATAATATTACAATTTCAAATAACTGCTTTCTATTTTACTATATTTTAAAATGTAATTTATTCTTGTAATGTCAAAGCTGAATTTTCAGCAGCAATTACTCCAGTCTTCAGTCACATGATTCTTCAGAAATCATTCCAATTAGGCTGAATTGCTGCTCAAGAAATATTTATTGTCATTATCATATGTTGATGTTTCTTTGACAAATGATTCTTTGATGAATAAAAGTTCAAATGAACAGTGATTTTTTTACCAATGTAAATTTTAATCAATGTAAATCAGTGCATAAATTCTTTAAAACAAAAAAAAAGATTAGCAGTGTATATTTATTATGAAAAGACTGCAGGTTCGAATCTCAGACATTTAAGAGAAGTGTAGAATTTAGCCTATTGTCAGGGCTATGCTTTTCATGATAATATTAATAAAGTCAGCGTGTGATTTTTATACGCACTTGTTTGTTTTTGTATTTTTTTTCTGCTTTGTTGGAAAATCTGTCTTGTGAAGCAGAGCCATCTGAGAACCACCACCTAAAATCATCTTCTAAATCAAGATTAACCATGTATTCTTGAATTCTAAGAAATCAGATTATTGTTTTTTACCATCTGGCAAACATGGCATGATTTGCATGTATTATTTATATTGCTTTTTAACAAAATCCTATAAACTCCAACAAGCCATATTTTCTGTCTCTAATATAAGAATAATTAAAGCCACCAGGCTCTGGAGACCACTCGTGGCCTCTGCCTCTGCAGAAATGATTAAGTACCCGGAGCCTGTTCCTGCTGGGAACAAACAGAGTGGGCTTCACCTCACACATACAGGTTCATTTATCAACAGCGCTGTTGATTTTTACATTGAGATCATTATGAAGGGTTCAAACCGAACGCTTTACTCTGTTTTTAAACCCATTACTCACTGCTCTAAGAAACTGACAGGGGAGGAATAGAGCCCACATAATTTAAACAGGGATCTTAAGTGGACTATTGCACACACAACTCTTTAATTTTGATGATATGAACAGGCTAAATGACTTTATTGCTTATTCCTGAATCTATTGCCCAGAACATATCACCAGAACTTTCAAAGCTGTGTCAGCTGTCATGTTGTGTGCGGCTGGATTTGATATATTACCTACTGACATTATCTCATTAATATTCATAGGTATGCATATGTAAAGTTTAGTTTGCACAAATTGCTTCCACCGTCAACCAAATATTTTGAAAAATTTTAATTGTGATTTTTTTTTTATTATAAATTGGATTAAATATTTTTTACACATATTTAATGCTGCTACTTTCTAGACCTATTTTTTTTTATTTAAACATTTTTTATTTAAACATTTTATTTAAACATTATTAATCGTTATTCTTCCATACATAGAGTGCAAATGACTATTAAAAAAAGAAATTAGAACTTTTTTTGAACAAAGATACATTAAATTAATCAGTGCCAATAAGATATTTACATTTTTACAAAAATATTGTATTTCAAATGCTGTTCCTCTGAACTTTATATTCATCAAAGAATCTTTATGGTAATCCAAAAATATTAAACAGCACACCTGTTTTCAGCTCTGGTAATAATAATAAATGTTTCTTGAGCAGAAAATCAGTACATTCAGTACATTTCTGAAGGATCATATGACACTGAAGTCTGGAGTAACGGCTGCTGAAAATCCAGCATCTCAGGATAAATTATATTTTTTAATATACTAAAACAGCGAACAGTTATTTTAAATTGTAATAATATTTCACTATATGTTCTACAAATTTTGAACAAATAATTCCAGCCTTGGTAAACATAAATTCAAGTTCCTGTAAAATGAGTTTCCACAAGCATTTTGTCAACGGGATGCATGATTCGTAATCATTTGTGCATCTTTAAAGCTGAGCACATTTTAGAAGCTGTCATTTTGTTGATTTTCCATATTTCAGTCATTCAAAACCTCATTTAAGGCTCATGAATGAAGTTAAGCAAGCTGAAGATAGTATTAGACTTCAAAGAATGTCTCAGCATTCAAGATCTGCACATTGGATCTTGAATAACACGGCTCTCAAAAGTGTTGAGAGCTTTATCACGGTTATAATGCACTCTGTTGTTAAAGGAAGAAACTTTTGGCGTCTTGCAGAGATGGTATATAGCCATGCTGACAGCTCCCCTGTGGAGACTCTCTGTATGATATGAGGGTATGAGAGGAAGGTTCAGCAGGGAATCTGCCTTTTGTTTATGCTTGTTTATGATCTTGAACTAAGTGAAGTATTTCTGCTGATGTACCAGTAACTGAGAGAGACTGCATCTCAAGAAACACCTGTTATAACACTTGACAGTGGAAAGGTTGTAGACATTACCTGTCAAAGTAAACAGCATAATCTTAACCAACTCATCATTTGCTGAATAGCTGTTGCCAAGCTAGCCCTTAATGCAGTGTTTTTGTTTGTTTATTTGTTACTTGATATTTTTACTGTATGACAAGCCTACGGAATGCGTTGCTGCCAGGTAATTGCTTGTAAAATACTTGTCAAGGGAGATATCTGCCACGGCTAGCAGATAACCGTTCAGAAGTGCAAGCTTGCCATCTGTTTACCTTGGCAGCTTTACATATGAAAACCGAAGCTCTGGATAAGAGCATCTGCTAAATTACATTATGGAAAGTAAAATTAAAATTCTTAAGTCTTTATTTACTCCTTTATGTTGGAACAAACTCAAATGCTCTCAAGTTTTTCTTTGGAACAAACAAAAATAAATTTTTAAAGAGTCAAAACATTGATCATAGAATGAGAGTTCTTAGTAAACTCAGGCTGTCAAGATCCAAAAAAGGACTAAAAAATAAATAAATAAAACATACACGCAGTCCATATGACTTGTGTCATATTTCTTAAAGACATAATTCACCAAAAATGAAAATTTGCTGAAAATGTTCTCACCCTCAGGCCATCCAAGATGTATATTTGTCTCTTCATTAGAACAGATTTAGAGAAATTTAGGATTACATTACTTGCTCACCAATAGATCCTTTGCAGAGGCTTCACTGGTGAACATGCTGATGTAATGCTAAATTTCTCCAAATCTGTTCTGATCAAGAAACAAACTCATCTACATCTTGGATGGTCTGAGGGTGAGTACATTTTCAGCAAATTTTCATTTTTTGGTGACTATTCCTTTAAGTCTTAGGTGTTTTAAACTACTTTTTTTGTGTATGTTTTCCATGAAATAGTAATAGCTTACAGGTTTGGAATGACATGAGGTTGTGTAAATAATTGCAGAATCTTAACTTTTAAATGCACTATCCCTTTTGAGTACTGGTTAATTTTGATCTCTTAGTTTAAGTAATGTTATTATGAGAATTTTCCAAGGCATTAAAGGGGTCATATGATCAATATATGATTTTTTTTCCCTTTCTCATTTGAGTGTTACAAGCTCTTGGTGCATAAAGAAGATCTGTAAAGTTGCAAAGACTAAAGTCTCAAAACCAAAGAGATATTCTTTATAAAAGTTAAGAATCAACCACGTCCTCCTAAAACGGCTTGTTCTAACAAGCCCCCACATGTCTACGTCACAATGTGGGAAGATTTGCATAACCCCGCCCAAATGTTCACGCAAAGAAAGAAGGTGTAGCTTTAATTCTCGCTGTTGCCGCCACCGCCATGTTGTGGATATGCTGTGTGTTTCGTTGTGAAAGCGAAGCTACTTTGTTTGGTTCTCCAAAAGAGGACACAACTAGAAATCAGTGGCTAAGTTGAATTTACAACACTGTTCCAGAACAGTTCAACCCAAATAATCAGATGTGTGCAGCACATTTTACGGAGGACTGTTTCCTGAACCAGTAGCCTACAATGCATCTGTGCACAAAGGCTGTTTCTATAAAGTGGGTTAATTCCAACTTTGCAGTCTGGCACTTCTGACGTTTACATACAGGTGCATTTCAATAAATTAGAATGTCATGGAAAAGTTAATTTATTTCAGTAATTGAACTCAAATTGTGAAACTTGTGTATTACCAACAATTCACTAAAAAATTTTTTTTATTAGTCTTTTGAAGTATTCTAATTTGTTGAGAAATGTGAGCCAAATCATCACAATTAAAAGAACCAAAGACTTAAACTACTTTAGTCTGTGTACAATGAATTTATTTAATACACAAGTTTCACAATTTGAGTTGAATTACGGAAAGAAATGAACTTTTCAAAACATTCAAATTTATTGAGATGCACCTGTATTTAAAGAATTTGCCACTGATGATTCAAATGTGAGTTTTGAGCAGTATAGAGTAGCACTTGTTGTTTGTCGTTTCTCCAATCACAAACGCAGACATGGTTTCATGTTTACGCAGCACGATATGCAATGCATAAAAAGACAGTATAAGTCATTATAATTAGTAATTATGTCCCGACAGGATGCAACAAATGCCTCTTTGTAATGTGTTTTATTGGTTTCATCTCGTCGTGCCAGGAGACGGCATCACATTATGTTAAGGGGCGTAATATTTCCGTCACACGCTTGAAGCATTCAGCCAATCACAATGCACTGGAAAGCTGACCAATCAGAGCACACCTCGCTTTTCAGAACGATGACCGTTGTAAAAATTAACGCATTTCAGAAAGGCGGGAAAAAGAGGAGAAACAAAAACGTACATTATGTGGAAAATAATGTGTTTTTTGAACCTTAAACTGCATAAACACTTTGCATTACACAAAATACTCAAAATAATGTTCTTTATAGCAACGTCATATGACCCCTTTAATTTATTCTTCAGCATACAAATACCTGAATATCTAAACACTGAGCTTTTTATCTGTTGGTGGGTTTTATATGGCCAAATAGGGGGATCTGATGATAGATGTGATCGCAGTCCCATAATTCTGCCAAAGCAAATGAATAAATCTGAGCCAGAGGGGATTGTATGGCAAAAAATCGGGGGATTTCTTTGTGGTTTCCAAAAAGCGATGTTCAATAACAGCCTAGTTTCTCAGTCCTGCTTCCACCCTCCAAAAAGCTATGATGCATGAAACATTTAGACTTCCGTTGCTTTAACAAGCAGGATACTGTATTGAAATGTTGTAGAAAGCAGAGGGCTATTAGACGAACAGTGTCAGATTGGTGGACAGCATCCCGCTTTGTGATTACAGCTGTTGTTGCAGGGAGTTCCTCAAATTCTCATTCAGTCTCACCAGCAGTGGAGTCTGTCACAGGAGCGCTGCTTGGCTGCCGCCCCATCAGCTCCACTGTGTGGCTGTTCTCTTGAGACTGACTCTCTTGAGTACAAAGAGAGGGTTTCAGCACTACCTGTATTCCCAGCATGTCCTAGAAGCCATTAGGGATACCAAGTTTGTACATCTTTCTCACGTGTCTTGTTTAGATAATACCTGTCTTAGACTTTGAGTTAGTCTTGGTCTTCCTTTCATATTTACTGTATGCACGATACATAGACATTTGAGATTAAGTTCCCTGATGTGTGGTACAATATTTACAAATGAAGCAGTATTTAGCAGGGCATAGTGTAGTTTAATGGGTGTTAATGGGTGAAACACATTCAATTGAGTCATATTTCACCTCAAAACCAAAAATAATGAGAATCTAATCAGAATGTTCATAAAAAAATTATGAAATTACAGAAAAGTAAATATGTGGATACATTATGAAAATGAGAATTAATGATAAAAAAATCCTAATGGATCAAACACCATTTTCATTATGCAAAATAGCATTTCTTACTTTTTGGTTTTGGGAGAAAAATGTGACCTGGACATGCTTTTTATGTGTTATATTCAACTTTCAATATTCAAGTATTTTTCAACACTTGCACAACCTTGGTCTTGTAGGCAGGAGGCAAGACTTTCTAAAAGCAAATAAAGTTATTACTGTTTTTGGCCTTTTTATGACATTTTATTCAAAATACGGTAGCTAGATGGGGCGAAGACAGGGTTTGAGAAAATATATTCAAACTCACTTCACCTGCATTAGCACCAGGGCTCAATATGAGCTTGTGCACTGATGCTATATAACTAGGTGCTATATTTTGATGAAAAACTAAAAACAAGCTAAAAACAAAGCCTGACCCTAACCCTAACTGCATACCATATTTAGCGTTATTTACCAGTTAGAAGGGCTTCAGTTCAGGTGTTATGAATGGGTGTAATTTAGCACTAAAGATTTCTTGAAAATTTTAATTTTACTTCAGACATTGTGCGTGTCTATATAAAGAGGCTCAGTGAGAGTCATTAACAGAGACAGATATAGAGGGGAAACTGGCTGAGAAAACACTCAAAAATATGCCGTAGTTTGCCGTCGATGTTGATAAGTTTGCACACATACACAGAGGGAGAGACCTGCTCACCTCTGTATTATCGCTGCTGCCCTATAATGTATGAGGCTGTCAGCTGTCAGTGTGATACAGTGGGAGTGATGGATGACTTTGCATTGGCTGAGAATAATCCTTTCATTGTGTTGTTCTCTTTCACAGAGCAGTTCTCAGGTCAGATCTACCGCTCATGGTCTGCTTCTGGCTGGATTACTTGTCTGTGTGGGTTGCAGCCACAATTTTATACAGTAACTATGACATGACAGTAACTAGCACAACATTACAATTTAAGGATGTGTTTTCTACCATTAGAGCTTTTGTATGCTAAGGCAAGCATCACTACTACTATTGCACGTTCTGGGATTTTCTTTCTCTATATCCTCTTTCACACTGCACATTGGACCTGGAAAATTGCCGGAACATTGCCGGGTCGCCCTCTGTGTGAACACAAACACGTCCCGGGATTGATTCCAGGATTAATTCCGGGATTGATCCTGGGTTGGGGACCTACTAACATTGCCGGGTTCAGTCCTGGAACGAGCTCTGTGTGAACAAAAGCTAGAACTAATGCCGTAAAGTATGGAAGCAGATTAGTCTCAAATATAATTCACGCAAAAAACACGATTCACACATGCGTAGACAATTTCACATGCATGAAACCTAATTCACGTACACACAAAAAAAATTCACGTGTGTGAAAAAAAATATATATTCACAAAAAGCAATTCACATGCGCAAAATAAAATTATATATTCATAAAATACATTTCACAAATGCAAAACACAATTCGTAGATATACAACTGTGCACACAAAAACCTTTGAATGTTTAAAATGTACGAGTGTCTGAATGTACAAATCGTCATTTACTACGAATCCACACGGATTTGCGTGTGTGTTTTTGAGACTTTCCTGGCAGAGCTCCTCTTCCCACGTGGGTCTGTCGTACTCTTTAGCCAATCAGATGCGAGCTTACCATTCAACCAATCATATCATAAGCCACTGAGAGTGCATTCAGAAGCTCGCAGAGTCGCAGGATCCGGGGAGACGTCAAGAGAGAAGCCCATAGAAGCCCTGGCGTTACATTTTAAAATACTATACAAATTAATCAGAATACTTACTCCTGCTCACTCACGCCAAAGAACTCCCCGCTCAAGCTCGCCGTCTCTGCAAGATTAACGATGGCAGTTTGCACGCACAACTACTACTAGAAGATTTACATCTGTCAGACAGGTTGCTGACGTCATCAAGCTTAGTTTTGAGTCTGCGCGTCAGAAATGGGAGTGCTAAAAATCGCTAAAAATGGGCTTCACTTGTCTCAGTTGAGTTCCAGTTGGGTCTTTTACTGTCTATGGGATTACTGATGTAAAGGCTTAATTTCCGTTTTAATTAATCCATATTGCGCAAAACGTGCGCAGAATCGTGCTCCTTGAATGCGCACTCAGTGGCTTATGATATGATTGGTTGAATGGTAAGCTCGCATCTGATTGGCTAAAGAGTACGACAGACCCACGTGGGAAGAGGAGCTCTGCCAGGAAAGTCTCAAAAACACACACACACAAATCCGAGTGGATTCGTAGTAAATGACTATTTGTACAATCAGACACTTGTACATTTTAAACATTCAAAGGTTTTTGTGCACATTTGTATATCTACGAATTGTGTTTTGCATTTGTGAAATGTATTTTATGAATATATAATTTTATTTTGCGCATGTGAATTGCTTTTTGTGAATATATATATTTTTTTTCACGCACATTAATTTTTTTTGTGTGTACGTGAATTAGGTTTCATGCATGTGAAATTGTCTATGCATGTGTGAATCGTGTTTTTTGCGTGAATTATATTTGAGACTAATCTGCTTCCATATAAAGGGTGTGTCTTAGTGATGACGCACATTATCGCACAACTCTTTTAGCAGGTGTTTTGAAGGCAGATCAACGTTCGCGACAAAAAAAAAGTGCAAACTGTAATGAAGCAGAGATCAGTTAGTTCCTTACTTTCCACACTGACGCTGAGATCATTCGCCAGCTTAACTGAAAGTTAACGTGCCTAGTGTTTTCAACTCGTACATTACACGTAACATCCTGATGTCACATGTCTTTACGGCACCTTTACGGGTTGTGTGTGAACACACGCACATATTCCGGGTAATCACTGGCAGTGTGAAAGGGGCAAAATCTAGCGACCCGGGAACAATTGCCGGGACACATTACCCGTGTATTTTCCGGAATCGCAGTGTAAAAGGGGCTTATATTAAGACATCCATCCATCATTCAGTATCCATTCATCAGCTCAGATTTCTCTCTCCTTTTCCACATACACTGTGCAACATTGTAACTGATTGGGATGGTGGGGAATCTGATTAGAAATTTCCCCACACATCAGCTCAATGAATTACTGTGTCTATAGGATTCCGATATGTCTCAGTATAAACGGTATAATGGTGCTATTTATTTTGTGATACAAATATAAAAGCATTTAGACTGTCAATTAACTTTGCATCTTTGAATAGACATTACAAAAAGTGGCTTTAAAAGTCAGTGTATACAGTATTGTTTGTTTTATTTCTGTATTGTATATCACTGGTTTACAGTTCACAGCAATCCATTTTGCAAACAGGGACACATCTTTGTATTCTATCTACAACTGTTAAATTATTTGTAATAAATAACATTACTTTGACAGCTAAAAGAAAAATCTAATAAATTAAAAAAATATATTCCCCCCCCCCTTTTAGCACAGTTATTTCCTGAAACATGAGTGACATCTACGAGTCTGCAGCCAATTCTCTGGGCCTGTTCAACAGCCCCTGCCTGACCAAAGTAGAGCTGCGGGTCGCCTGCAAAGGCATCTCAGACAGGGATACCCTCTCCAAACCGGATCCCTGCGTGGTCATCAAAATGCAGTCCCATGGCCAGTGGTTGGAGGTGGGTTTGAGTTTTATGTGTTTAAGATATGTGGTTCCAGTTGGATGCATAAAATTTCTTGTTATGTGACTGAATGAAATAATTTTTAGCTAGTTAGGTCTTCTAATCCTTTTGGGAGGCCATATCAATGCATTTTTCACACATTCCTCCAATTTTCCAATCATTTTCACACCACACCATCTCACATGAGTGTAGGTTTGGATATGGATGTATAGAAATGTCCCTACCAAAATTAAGAGAATACTGAATATTTCAAATTGTTAATGAATATACAGTAATGTAAGAATATCATGTTTGCATTTGTTAAATAGAAGTATTTTATTTCAATTGAGAAGTGAGATATAAGATACTATTGAAGTTTTTGTTAATATTTTGATGTTTTAAATTTGTGCTTTCTGTTTTAAAGTTTTTTTTCTTCAGTTTTTAATTTTAATTGAGGTTTTAGTCATTTTGTTGTTTGTTTTGTCATTTTTATTAGTTTTTGTTTTAAATAAGATGCATCGGGGCACTTTTCAGTTTTAGTTATTTTATAAATTTTAAAACTTAAACTTTTTTCAAGTAATGTAAATATTTTTACGTTTTTAGTTTTTGTCTTTAATAACCCTGTAAGCAGTTTACTGAACTTTACGTTTACAAAAATCAGTGGAAAAATTTCTTGCATAAATACTGTTTAACCGAGCAACTGTTCAGCCACCAGGCAATTTCAGTGTGTAGGTGAAAACATAGTGCCTCTGTATAGTGTAATTGATTTTAAAACCTACACAAATACCTCAGGCATGACACAAATCCACAGTTTTGCCTCATAATCTGCCACTTAAGTATAGTTTGAGACAATTCATATTTTGTGTGTTATTGTAATAGTTTATTTACTGCGGTGCTCCCGTGTATGCTTGATCTTTGACAAGCTGCCTGAGCTTTCACGAAAATTATATATATATATATATATATATATATCAA
Source organism: Cyprinus carpio (assembly GCF_018340385.1). Classification (NCBI taxonomy): domain Eukaryota; kingdom Metazoa; phylum Chordata; class Actinopteri; order Cypriniformes; family Cyprinidae; genus Cyprinus; species Cyprinus carpio. Next base: position 22,686,152 of record NC_056612.1, on the reverse strand, counting down.
ATATATATATTATATATATACACACATTTGTAGGTGAATGTGTGAGAACATGCATGTGTGTGAATGAGCAAGAGAAGCAGGCGGCATATGTTCTCTGAGAAATCTCCCTGTCAGGTTATGAAGGCTTTGCCAGCTCACCAGCGGGAATCTGTTCTCACCACTCTCAATCTCATTAGACATTCACATATTCACTTATGGTGATTCTGCTCTTTGAGTGTGTGCGAGTGTCTCGGAAGGAAACACTGTAAAATCTTCATTTTGCGACATTTTGTACCTGTTCTCAAGGACCTCTTCATTCCTCCGGGTAATCCCGCCATGAAGAACATTTGAAGAACGTCTTCTGTTTAGCTGCACTGTTTGTTGTTTAAGTGGTATAGCTGAGCTTGTTGCATCATGCTTTTTATAATTTTTCCAAATCCAAATGCCCTGAGACTCGTACATTAGAGATTTTAAATGGGATTGCTTGTGAAATTTTGTTTAATGTTGTAAAATAAAGCTAATAAACCAAAGACATTTTCAAAGAGTAAAAACTCCTTGTTTATGAGCTATAAGTTAATGTCTATTAAGAGAGAAATATCATGATATTTAGTTTCTCTGATGTTGCCTGAAGCAAATTTGCATTTCTATCTCAACAAACACAAGCAGTGATTTACTGCAGTCCTGATTGCATTTCTCTTCACACCCCTTAACCCGTTTCTTCCAGTATTCAGTGCTATTACCGGTCAGACTCATTTATCTGAAAATGTCACTTATGAATGCTATTGCATTGAGTGCCCCAATGACTTAAAATTCATATACGTGGGTTTTGGCTAAATCTAATTTGAGTGGATTATCCCACTGTGATAGTTTCTCTCTCCATTTGATAGCTCATCTCTCACTTTCCAACTGTACACTGAGAGCCATTATCAAATCTTTATCTGAAGCATGACAGTGTTAATTAAATTTGGTCTGTATTTCACTACCAAGCATATCCCTCATTCATCTGTGAGAGCAGAAAACTGGGTTGGGGTAGAGAAAGTTCAGAAACAGATTTTATACAGTATATAAAATTCACACTAACATCCAAACATTTGTGATCAATAAAGAAAATAATAGGCTACTTTTATTCAGCAGAGATGCCTTAAATTTATCAAAAGCGACAGAGAAGACATTTATAATGCCACTAATGATTTATATTTCAAATAAATGTTGCTCTTTTGAATGTTCTGTTCATCAAAGAATCCTGGAAAAAATAATGTGTTATATTATCCAACAATTTTAAACAGCACAACTATTTTCAGCTTAAGAAATGTGATTCTTACCAACCACAAAACTGAACATTAGTGTACTTTTTAAAGTAAATGGGTTTACTATAAAAAAAATAAAAATAAAAAGAAGTGCTGTCTGTCAATAGTGTTGCATTTTGAAATCTCAGAATCAGCAGTGGCTATCTGTTGACCCTTGATCAAGATTCGTATTTGTTTGTTTGTTTAGCTGGTGGCTCTTGAATGAGTGTAAGTACAGGAAGCAGCACTTGTGTGCCTGAACAAGCTTTTAAACTGTAGCAGTCACAGAGAGTAAAGACCTGCTGCTGACCCTGCCTGCAATTAGCCCACTGCAACTGCTCAGAGCTCGAGCACCATCAAGCAGAGAGAGATGGTCACAAATCCACCATGCTCTGAATCACAAAGAAGGCACTCCAGACTGTGTACAGTAAGTCATGATGGGCCCTCAGTCTCTGGGGTGAAGGTCCTCTAATGCACTCAAGCCATTTCCATGTTGTGCCCTTGAAAATGTGCTGAAAGTACGATTTGTTCATGGCAACTCCATTCAAAGAGGTTTTTGCTCACTGGTCCTGTGCAACTTCTGTCTAATGTGTGTGCTTTTAATCCGGTAAATGGCCTTATCTGTTTTTCAGTGATCATTCTCTTTCTGACTTCTCATTTTAATGTTTTCATCTTTCAACATTAAAAATGCAACTTTTAAAACATTTATGGTATGAAATGCCTAGAAGTGATCATTCATAGGTAGATGTTCTTGCAATTTTTTTTTTTTATCTTCTGTCCATTAAAATCCATGTTCCTGAAATTACTTTGCCTCAGAGAGAGATTTCCCTAATGTAGTTAGATTAGCTGTCAGACAGCGAGTTGGAATGGACTGGAGACAAGTGATGGTCTGATCAACCATACTCCATTTTAAAAAGCCATCTGCTGTACAGTCATTGTTTCTGTACATGTTTTCGTGTTTTTTATTTTTTTATTATTGCAGCTGGACTTATTTACTCACACACAGACAGCAGCTCATTTGTTTTGGGTGCGTGACTGAATTTTGTAGCAGTTTTGTGTTTTTCATTATTTTTTTTAAAGGGACCTACACTGCACACCTAGTACAAAAAAAAAAAAAAAAAAAAAAAAAAAAAAAAAAAAAAAATATATATATATATATAGATATATATATATATATACTAAGTGTTATTATGTAAATGTATGCTAAATGTAAATATTTAATATATGTGACCCTGGGCCACAAAATCAGTCATAAGTAGCACAGGTATATTTGTAACAATAGCCAACAATACATCGCATGGGTCAAAATTGTTGATATTTATTTTATGCCATAAATCATTAGGATATTAAGTAAAGATCATTTTCCATAAATTTCCTACCGTAAATATATCAAAACATAATTTTTTATTAGTAATATGCATTGCTAAGGACTTAAATTGGATAACTTTAAAGGCGTTTTTCTCAATATTTAGATTTTTTTTGCACCCTCAGATTACAGATTTTCAAATAGTTGGAGCTCAGCCAAATATTGTCATATCCTAACAAACCATACATCAATGTAAAACTTATTTATTCAGCTTTCAGATGATGTATAAATCTCAATTTCAAAAGACTGACCCTTATGACCGGTTTTGTGGTCCAGGGTCAAATACAGTATTGGAAATTTTTGTAGTTACGCTATAAAAACTTTCCCATCACTTTTTTTGTGTTAATTATAGAAAGTTTTCTTTAGTGTGTCTAAAATATGTTATTGACTAGAAATTGACTTTATGAGTGCAGTTGTATACAATAATTTTGTCCAGTAATCATAAAATTATTGGTCAGAGGGTGTGGGATCCTTGTATCAAACACTTCATTAACAATTCTTTGTGTAAAAAAACACCAATAAATAAAAGTGTTTTCACTCAAAGAGCATCTGAGCACTGAGAGAACTGACACAACCCTCTCAATTTCTCTGAAAAGGAATGCTATCTGAGCAACACACCAAAAATGTCCTGGTCCAAAGTTACATTGCCAACGGCTATAATGGCCTGTCAGTGTGTCAGATCCCAGTGCCCTGGCTGTCAGCTCTCACCAATAATCAGACAAAAGGCAGAACTGAAGATGAGAGTCTGACTGTCAGCGACAGCATTCACTCGCACATCTGAATGACTGTGGCAGGTGGAGCTGTTCTTTCATCTACCCAGAATGCCAATCACAGGAGCAGGGAGCACTCCTGTTGAATAAGGATAGCTTATCTCCATATCACTCCCTTTGGGGTGCAATCTAGATTACACTCAGACTGATCAAGACTGATTTCATGGTCTGAAATAATTGGATATCGATGTAAAAAGAGTGACAGAACTGTATGTCTGTAGCTGCAAGCTGTAGTGATGTCATAGTAGGGATTCTCACGTCACAATCACATACTACTGTGATGTTTGCCAATGGAAGAGACACTTAAACTATACTAGTGTGTTGTGGTTGATATGTCATTGCTAAGGAGTCCTGAGTTGTTGCTAAAGCATTATTAAGTGAGTAAATGAGTAATCTGAGTGGTGGCTAGGCAGTTGCTTTCTAACTTACTAGTCAAAGGCTGCATACAGACACACAGTAAGAACAGTAATATTGTGAAATATTATAACATTTTAAAATAACCATTTTCCATTTTATTCTGTTTTAAGATTTAATTTATTCTTTTGATGATAGAGCTGAATTTTCCGCAGCCATTAACATACAGTCTTTATTGACTTTCTATTGCGGGAAGCTGACTCCTTGTCATTTCTGACTTATAACAAAAATCAGTGCAATGCTTAAAAGCTGCTATGTGACAAGGTGTACAGTAAACAAGCTAAAAAACCCAGAACTACGTTTTTATAAGCTGTTGAGCCCCCAACAAACGAGCGTTTAGGACACAGATAGTTGTAGATGTCGGGGTATTTATTTCACACTGGGCCGTTTAGTTGGATCATTTCTCAAACAAAAGGAAGGTTAGGAAAAGTGGCACTGACATAGACCAATAAAATTTAGTTTCTTAATATATCTCCTCCTCTCAGATTCACATAGGGTGGTGAAATAATTCTTTGACATGGTTAAAAATAATGAATGGTCTTGTCGCTGATTACATTTCCCTCCAGTGGGCAGTTCTCAGAGTAATATCACATGTTGCGCTTTACTTTTGTGTCCTAAACGCTTGTTTTTTGTGTCGACAGCTTATAAAAACATAGTTCTTGTTTTTTTAGCTTGTTTTAATGTACAACTTGTCACATAGCAGCTTTTAGGCATTGCTCTGTTTTTTGTTATAAGTCAGAAATGACAAGGAGACAGCTTCCCGCAATAGAAAGTCAATGGAGAGCGTTGGATTGTACACTTTAGGGTTTGTGAAGTGAAGTGTGATGTGAAGTGACATACAGCCAAGTATGGTGACCCATACTCAGAATTCGTGCTCTGCATTTAACCCATCCAAGTGCACACACACAGCAGTGAACACACACACACCATGAACACACACCCGGAGCAGTGGGCAGCCATTTATGCTGCGGCACCATGGGAGCAGTTGGGGGTTCAGTGACTTGCTCAAGGGCACCTCAGTCGTCAAACTCTCTAACCATTAGGCCACGACTGTTTGTGTAGTACTCATGAATTTGAGAGGCACGTTTCTCAGTTCAACTTTTTGTTGCTTTGGCATTTGCTAAAGTGGAGCTGTGGCTTATCATGATGCAGCACTCCTCAACTTCAGTGACATTTAAGAAATAATATCAATATTCATAAAGCGTAAGAGTAAACATAGAAGGCTGACAGAGTTATGCAGCTAGACGTGGGTCATCTGGGCACTGATGATTACAATCTGTCAGTTATGTGATGGAAGATGTCCTTTCCCTGTGTGTTCCCATTGTGTTCTTTCACCCCTTCATGGGCACATACAAGGTATTTTTGTCCTTTATGTCTACAAGATGGACTGGGGCTGAACAACTCTTTTGCATTTGGAGCTCTGTTTCACCATCATTAATTTATCACAATCAAACTTGAATTTGAAAATTTCTCGCTGTTGGATATGGACATATTCTGGCAGCATGTTTCCTCACTGTTATAATTTAAATTCTTATTATAAGAAATTATAAATTCTAAATGCTTTACATCCGTTAATTATGAGTGTGTGTTAAAAATTCTATGGCTGTTTGTAGTGGAATACTAGCTTACTACTTACTGAATATTGCTTAGTGTATACTGCCCAAAGTCCTTTTAAATCATGTAAATTCCCTCGGCAGTAGTCTTGATAAATCCTCCAGTTAGGCGTTTTCTAATAGGAATGCAAGCATAGCTTGTTTTGAGAATGAATTTCAAATGAACAATAAAATCAGATAACAGTGGTTTCAAATGCTGCTTCTTTAACTGAAGTCGATTTCCTGCAGGTCCAGTTATTTTGCATGCATGTTCTAGAGTAAACAAATCATATCAAATGCCATATCGAGAATTTTAATTTGAGCGTTTAATTTTATACGCTTTCATTTTATTTTTAGTGGTCTGTCACTTCCTCCTATACTGTCTCTAATACCATTTATATTTACTATTTAAAAATAGTAAGTCAACAAATAGTTACTACTTCATAATAAATGTTTACTTTATGAACAATATCATTAAAATATTTGGGGTCGGTACAATTGTTTTATAATTTTGAAAGAAGTCTCTTAAGCTCACCAAGCCATTTATTTGATCAAAAACACATTAAAAATCATTAATACTGTGAAATAATTTTACAATTTAAAATAACTTTTTTTTATATGAATATATTTCAAAATGTAATTTATTTCTGTGATCGAAGCTGAATTTTCAGCATCATTACTCCAGTCTTTTATTTACTCCATTTTTTATTACCAATGTTGAAAACTGTTGTGCTGCTTAATATTTTTGTTGAAACTATGATACATTTTGTAACATTTTCAATGTCTTTACTTTACAGTTTAATGCATGCTTGCTGAATAAAAATATGAATATCTTTTAAAAAAGAAAAAAAAAAAACTTCTGAACATTAGTGTGTTTTATATTTTAAACAATTTTATTTACATTTAATAAAACAAAGAAAATAATGTGATGCATTGCTTTTGGTTTATTCACCACACTGAATATAGTTCATCTGAGTGCGTTGCATTATGAGATATATTATCTCATAAAAAATAGTAAGAGCAATGTTAGTATGCTATTCAGACTGTAACTTTTTTTCTGCAAATAGCCATTGACTTTGGATTGTCCGACTTTCTGTCTCTTCCTCCTCCATCCATTCATCATCCTCTTTGAAAAATCTACTTTTCTGTCACCCCTTGTTTACCATCTTCACAGGTGTTCAAAGACAGCAAGTGAGATCTCAGTTGTGTCACTCTTCCTTTTTTCCTCATTTAAAATGGTCAGTTGCACCGTTAAATGAAGGAAACTTTTCCTCAGACAGGTTTGCCTAATTTGAGCCGTTCAACAAACTGAGCGGTGATGTGAGAGCGGGGTAAACATCTTACATGGGGTGCTGGTGTGCAGTTGAAATGGTTAATGATAGCTCTTTCTGCACCCTGCGGTCCTCCACCTCTGGCCATGCTCTCGTAAAATGGGGCCATGCTGATGAGCCCTGGAGAAAATCTCCACTTTCTTACACTGGTTATGGCTAATGAGGAGAAGCAGCTCATTAACTATGCAGAATGAAGTTGGCTGCACATTCAGAGACCGCATGTTCTGACTGAGATGTGGAGAGATGTAAGGAAAGGAAGGTAAATGTATTTTCCAGGACAATTTGACGCTTGTGTGGGGTTTGTTGCACATGTTGAGGCTCATCCTTTGGGGCAGTGCTATTTGTGACGTGTATGTGTGTGTGTGTGTTTTGTATGTGTGAGAATGTATGTGATGAAACCTTATGAAATATGCTTATGCTTGCCAAACTACCATTCAGCGTATCACACTCACATGAAAGGCCAAGAAGCGAGGCTGGTATGAAAACATTTATAGTAGCTTGTTTTGCATGCTGTTTCAGTAGATCAGACATTGCTAATATGTAGGGCTGTGCAATTAATCGCATTCGATTGTCGTGCGCATCTCGTCAGTAAACCGGTCCCATGATTAGTACTAAATCAGCATCACCTGCTTTCAGATGGAGCGGCTTTCACTACACAGAGCTGTATTTCACTGACAATAAGGCAAAATCGCCCTCATAATTGCAGATGAATCGCATTCGATTTCAAACGCGATATCGCCTAGTTTGTCAGTGAACTACGGCTCTGTGTAGTGAAAGCCCCTCCATCTGAAAGCAGGTGATGCTGATTTAGTACTAATTACGGGACCAGCTTTACTGACGAGATGCGCACGACAATCGAATGCGATTAATTGCACAGCCCTACTAATATGCTTACACAACAAAGTGTAATTGGTAACAAAGTTACAATTTCCGGGCCATATTCAAAGCATTTTCTGTGATTAGTAGAAGTTAAGCTCAGCATTTGTGGCGCAATGTTGATTGCATTACTTTAAAACATTTTTCCCTTTTCTTTTTCTTTTTTGTTTTTACCATGAGGTCCTTACAGTGGAATTGAATGGGGCCAATCCATAAATGTTGAAATACTCACTCTTTTAAAAGCCACACAAAGAAAACAATATGAATGTTAGCATTATAAATGCTTACTAAACTTTTTGTGTAAAGTTATATTAAATTGTTTAACTTTGTTGCTATGACAACAGAATATTATACAACTCAAATGACTGTAAAATTAGATTTTAACAGCTTTCCAGCTCAAATAACACAAGATTTAACAGAGGAATAAATGGAAATGCGTTTATAAAATTATAAGCTTCACATTTCCGTTTTGAAATCCGTTTACTTCCGTTGTGCACTACACAATTTTTTTAAGAATAAATTAATGCTGACATTAGTAAATAATTAGTTATAATAATTAGTTAATAAGTAATTAGTTAATAATTACATTAATAATGTCAGTAAAGATTTACACATTTGAACTTCCTACTTATCAGATATTCTCGAAAAAAACTGATCCTGGTTTCCAAAAAAAAAAAATATTAAGTTGTACAACTGTTTTCAACATTGATAATGATAAGAAGTGTTCCTAAAACATCAAATTAAAGCACATTAAAATGATTTTTGAAGGATCATGTTACACCAAACTTGCACCACAGGAATACATTGTAAAATAGAAGTTATTTATAACAATATATAAAAAAAGAATACATTTGTATACACACACACACAGTGCAGTGAAATGGTTTTTGCCCCATCCTGTTTTTATTTTTATTTTTGCATATTTGTAACACTTAAAAGATTCAGATCAAACAAATGTTAATATTACACAAAGATAATGCAAGTAAATACAAAATGCACTTTTGGAAAAAGACCCTGGACCATCACAGTACCACCACCATGTTTGACTGTTGGTATGATGCTCTTTTTATGAAATGCTGTGTTAGTTTTACGCCAGATGTAACGGGACACACAGCTTCCAAAAAGTTCAGCTCAGTTCAAATCAGTCAGAATATTTGCCCAAAAGTCTTGGGGATAATCAAGATATTTTTTTTTTGCAAATGTGAGACAAGCCTTTGTGTTCTTTTTGGTCAGCCCTTGCTTTTGCCTTGGAACTCTCCCATGGAGGCCGTTTTTGCCCATTATTGTTGAATCATGAACACGGACCTTAATTGAGGCAAGTGAGGCCTGCAGTTCTTTAGATGTTGTTCTGGGTTCTTTTATGACCTCCTGGATGAGTTGTCGTTGTGCTCTTGGAGTAATTTTGGTAGGCCGGCCACTCTTGGGAAGGTTCAGCAATCAGCACTTTCAAGTTTCCTCCATTTATGGATAATGGCTCTGACTGTGGTTCGCTGGAGTCCCAAAGCCTTAGAAATGGCTTTATAACCCTTTCCAGACTGATAAATGTCAACTATTTTGTTTCTCATCTGTTCTTGTATTTCTTTAGATCGTGGCATGATGTGTTGCTCTTTAAGCATGCTTCACTTTGTCAGACAGCTTCTATTTAAGTGATTTCTTGTTTCAACAGGTCTGGCAGTAATCAGGCCTGTGTGTGGCTAGTGAAATTTAACCCAGCTTTCTGAAATAATGTGGTTAATCACAGTTCTTTCACGATTTAATTCATGACGTAGGCCCAGGTAGGTTTGGACAGCTTTTTTCCCTTAATAAATGAAATCATCATTTAAAAACTGCATTTTGTAATTACTTGCATTATCTTTGTGTAATATTTAAATTCATTTGATGATCTGAATCTATTAAGTATGACAAATATGCAAAAAATTAAAAAAACAGGCACTGAACATACGTGCATATATCGTTATATATAGTTATTTTAAATTGTAAGAAAACAATTTAAAAGTAATTTCATTAAAGAAAGTAAAACAAAATTGTGGTGAGTATATGATGACAAAATTTCTATTTGTGATTGAACTATTGCCTTAAAAAATTATTGTTTAATCAACACAATGATATATATCACCATCTGAGCAGCTCCAGTGAAGTAGAGCTGAATGACAAGAAGCCTTTCCAACAATGGTGTCTTGAATATTAATTAGTATCTTCAGAGCTCTGCTGTCTATGCTTTGACTGCTTTGCCCCTCACTGCTAAAAGACTGTCAGTCCAGTGTAGTGATGAACTCAGGCCCCTGTTTATGCAGGCATAAAGGGACTTTTCTAAGCCTGAGTGGACACACGTCTTTTTTGCAAAGCTGGCTTGTCCAGACCTCTCTTGCCAGAAATTGTCATGTGGGACCTGCTTGTTGATGTGTATGGGAGTGTGATGGAAGATCCATGAATGAAAGCCTTGGCTTGGGATGGCTCTGCTTCTCTGGTTCCAGGTTACATTTTTCATTTGCCTGAGCAAAAATCCTGTAAGGGCTGATTTATGATCAGTGAGCGATGAAATCGACTGGTCAATTTTTGGCTGTTCTGACATTATTGCATTATTGTGCTTGGCCCTTGTGTCAATTTCTGTTTTGCAATATTGCTTAGTGATTTTTTATGAAAGATAAGTCAGTTTCAGCAGTTTAGTGTGCATTTCATTTCCTATGATTTGGAATGACAGTAAAAGTGTTTAATTTAATTTAATAATTTAATTAAATTTAATTAGTATTTTTTGTCTGAACTTTTTGATGAAGTTAGTTAGATGAATTATCCGCTATTTAGTTTTTTCACAATTAGGTATTTTAATCTAAATAGTGTTTGTCAACACAAATATAGGCTACTTATTTATGGCTAATTGATTAACAAAACCGAGTTACTTCTGCTTACAGCTAGTTTATTTGCTCATCGTAAAAGATGATTTAATTCATTTTACTCAATTTCTTTGATTATGTTTGTTAACGTTTACACATTTCTCCCAAACCTCTTAGAGAGCTCATGTGTGATTCCAGCCTGTTTTTAGCTTGCTTAACATGCTCTTTAAATGTTTACTTTCTTTTAATAGACAAGATGTCACAAAATAGAGGCAATTAGTTCTTTTCTGATGAATAGTCACAAGGCATGTTCTGAGAGGTTAACAAGTTGCCTGATGTACAACAGAGCAGATGTTTCCTGACAGCAGTGTCAGAATTATCCCTGCTCAAACAACAATTAAACAGAGAACGGATATATATTAAGCATCATCAGAACTGTACTATTTTCACTTTGATAAGTGAGATTTATTTGCATATTCAGCAGCAGAAATAAACAGCTGCTTCGAGGTCCATGCCTCCCCGACTGATGTTTATTCCCTCCAGGTGAATTCTGAGTAGATGGCCCATGCAACTTTCCCAATAAAACAGTGCCAGCTGCCCCGAGGAAGCCCCTGTAAATAAAGAGCAAACACCTGGAAGAGTCAGGCAAATATTTATAGACCTTAATAAAGAGAAATGGTGGTGTCTCCAGATGGTTGGTGCAAATTAAATGGTTAGTCTGTTACATAAAAAGACCATTTTAATGGTGAAGTAAACATTTTAAAAAAAGATTTGATAAATAGGTTATGATTATTTATTTAAAGAATATTTTCAAGAAAATATAAAAAATAAGCAGAAGTTGAAATTTGGAACCTGATACACCTTCAGACCATCTAAGATATACATGAGCTTGTTTCATATCATTACATAATTTGCTCACCATGAATCCTCTGAAGTGAATGGGTGCTGTCAGAATGAGAGTCCAAACAGATGATAAAAACATCACAACAATCCACACAACACCAGCCCATCAATTAACGTCTTGTAAAGTGAAAAGCTGCATGTTTCTAAGAAACACATAACTTATTTTACTGTTACTTCTAGTGAAAATACTAATCCATAATGAAGCATGAAGCAAGATTGTACATCTTGGATGAAACTCATTGTACATCTTGGATGGCTTCTGATGGCAAATTTAAATTTTCATATGAGCTATTCTTTGTTGTTAAGCTTACAGTTCATAATAAACATCCACTTTACACAAATGAAACACATTATTATGATAGACATTTACATTATATTTAAATCTTTTTAAATGGTAAAATATCTTCTCTGTCAAAAAGGAAGCAAGCAAGCTTGGTGTTTACCCCTTGCAGAGAGCAGACTGAAATGAAAAAGAACAGAATCCTGAGTCTCTGAGCTGCCTGAGGAAAGTTAAACAACTGAGACTAAACCATGACTAGGTGGCTAAGGGATGTCAGATAAAACGAACCCTTTTCTTTGCCTGTGTGAGGTGAGAGGCAGATACATTCTTCAGGAACAGGGATTTAGCAGTGACATGGTTTTATCTTCTTGTTCTGAGATTTATTACCATTTACTGGTTTCATTCAACAGAGCATTACGAAAGTTAACTTTAGGTGATTATATGGTGTCTCAAATGAGCTTAATGAGAATGATCAAACATATTCTCCTGAGTGTACTAAATTAAGTTTTTCGTTTGTTTGCATCCTCTGCATCAGAATTCTTTGATACAGCTGCTATAAGTAATTGTCAGTTAGTAGATTGTTTCAATCCAAAGGGACTTTAGATGCGCTTTATTTGAGATTGATGAGAGCATTAGGCTAAGTGCACTAAGAAAAGCAACTAGAATTGGTTTTGCTGGTTAATGGTAAGATAAGTAGAAATGGATTGGGCTTGTACAGTACTAATTGATCAGTTCCTTAAGGTCACTTCCCAGGTCACTGACTCCATGTTGATCTGGTCCTGAGTATCAGCACTTGTCAAATGTCTTTTTACTTCCTAATCATGCAGCTTGTCCTGAGATGGGATATTGACCTTAGAAATCCTTCTTGAAAGCGAATAGTGATATTAAGCGAAGTAGAGACTCTCCTGAACATCCACTAAAGTGAATTCAGCTCAACCGAAGCCAAGTCAAAGTGTTTGGAAAAGAATACTTGTGAACAGTGTGAAAACTACAAAAAAGTGAATGAAAATGTGATAAAAGTATCTAAAACCCTCTTGTTTACTGCAAATGTGGGGAATATAAAGATTTTTTCTGTCTTGTATTCCATACATTCAGAAATGTTATATCCTGCACAGTCTGCACTTACTGCAGAAATATTAGTATTATAGTATGGTGGTGTGCTGTTCTGAACATAAAGTAGATACTTGTTTTCTGGTGTGTTTACAGGTGGACAGGACAGAGGTGATTCGGAGCTGTCTAAACCCCACATTTTCTAAGGTCTTCACCCTGGACTTCTACTTCGAAGAGGTCCAGCGACTACGTTACGAGCTTTACGACATCAGCAGTAGTCATAATGGCATGAGAGAGGCGGACTGCCTGGGAGCCATGGAGTGCACACTGGGCCAAGTGAGCATAAAAATTAAAGCGGGCCACGTGTGATTATTATGGTTTTTCTAGTTTTGCTTGGCAATTATCATTTTGCAACAGGATCTCTACATGATTGTCGATTGCACACAGTCAGAGAAGAGTGGGGCTGGCACTGCGCCCAAATCAGATGAAAGCCTCCTAATTAAATAATCACACCAACAACCATTAAGAGCATTTCCGGACATTTTACGGCTGATTGAATTTTGAAATGTGAGATGTCTGTGTAGCTGGCTCAGTTTGGGGAGGACGGCCGGCCCACATGGGCCATGCTATTCTCTTATCTGCAGTTTGAGCAAATGGAAAACCAGACACATGATCTTCCGCCAGATGGTTAAGATTTGCAGTTTCTCAGTAAAGAATTTGCTAGAAGCGTATGACTGATGCCAATATTCATTTTGTTCAATATTCATGTGTTTATCTTTTTGCATCAAAGCCACTTTCTAGGTCTACTTTTCTCTCAGAGGATCTGGTTTGTTTTAATTCAGTCTGTTTTGGTTGGAGGGGGAAGGGAGAGTATAATTGTTGAAATAAGCTGCGTTTAATAAAGTGAGAAAGTGAGGTGTTGACACTCACTCATACGGAGTTTCTAGGGGAAATAAAACCAAAAGCTCTCCTCCTATTTATAAATATTTAACATCTAAATAATGAAGCACTTATCTGGAGTGGATAAGACTTCATGGTTTAATTATGAACTAAGCTTACATGCCAAATTCTCCCCGAGGTGTTATTATGTGCTGCGTTCCGCACATATTAGTGTTTTGTGTGTGTGTGTGTGTGTGTGTGTGTGTGTGTGTGTGTGTGTTCTGTCCATCAAAACAAGGTGGCCTCTGACCAACTTAAAATATCTTATTTCTCTCCAAATAGATCGTCTCCCAGAGAAAATTCACCAAAGCCCTGCTTAAACAGGGCAACACAGTTGGGAAAAAATCGTCTATCATGGTGAGCACGTTCACAAATCCCAAATTTATCTGTTTGCTTTCCCTCACGCTCTACTTATGCAAACATCCAGCAGTGCACATCACCAGCAAATGGCCTTATGCAAACATTTCATGGTCTAACCTTTAAAAAGCTTTGCACATTATACACAGAGGTGCTTAGAATGATCAATGCCAGTACTGAACCCAGGCAAACATGGAACAACTTCTCATAGCACACAAGAACCTTCCAAAACAGTCAGATGTGGATTGAATGCGGGCTATGAAATAAAATTGCTGAAAATAGCCTGAGGAGCTTGTTAATGCACATTGACAGAACACAGCAGCAGTAGTTGAACATGTAAAGCTCAGTGGGTGAGGAGAATGAGATCTATAAAACAAATGCCAGTCTTCATGGTTAGCTTCTGATTCTGTTTTCTCTTCTACTGAAAACAATTCACCACTCTTTATCTCTCCAGATCACCACTGAGGAGCTGACAGGAAATAACGATTATGTCGAACTCTCATTCAGTGCAAGGAAGCTGGATGATAAGGTAGGAAGACCTCCTGTGCACTTTAGAATACAAAATGATCTTATGTAACAACAAGCTTAAAGGGATAGTACACCCGAAGAATGAAAATTTTGTCATCATTTATTCACCTTCAAACCTGTAGGTGAATGATATTTTGAAAAATTCTGGTAATCAAAAAGTTGATGGTCCCCATTGACTTCCATAGTATTTTTTTCCCTATTATGGAAGTCGATGGGGACCAACAACAGTTTGGTTCTTCAAAATTCTTCAAAATATCTTCTTTTGTGTTAATGCTTTTATTCAGCAATGGTGCATTAAATTGGCAGTGAAATATTTATATTTCAAAAAATGCTGTTCTTTTGAACTTTCTATTAATCAAAGAGTCCAGTAAAAATGTATTATAATTTCCACAAAAATATTAAGTCAAACAGCTGTTCTTAACATTGAAAATAAAAGTAAAAAATGTTTCTGAAGGATCATGTGACACTGAATACTGTCATGGCTCTGCTTTGCCATCACAATAATATATATTAAACTATATTAAAATAGAACAGTTATTTTACATTTTTATAATATTTCACCAAAGTTCTGTTTTATATTATTTTTGATCATAGAAATGCATCCTTGTTGAGCATTAGAGACTTCTTAACATTAAAAAATCTTACTGACTAATTTTGAATGGTAGGACATTTTTCTCTTTTTTTATCATATTCTCTTTTTCTGACCATTTTTTACCATCTCTCTGATCCCTAGAATTAAACAGTCTGTTTTTGTGACTGTGCCTTTAAGAAATGAACATGTGAAATGAGCAGCAACAACCATTTTCTGTTGCATTGGGACTTGGGTTTTGCTGTCAAGTGTCAAACCGAATTTAACTCGCCCATCATTCAAAAACAGCCTCATGGCAAAGTTTGCATTACATTCTGAGTGGATCAACAGAGGAATTTAAAATGAGCCACTGAAACTTTTGTGATCAGGAATGATCAGGGATGCTGTTAAAAATTAACTTCAGCCTTGATGAATCCCCATACTCGGAAATGCGGTCAGACAGTTGAGAAAGAAAAAGACACCGAGCGAGAGAGAGAGTGAGAGAGAGCGAGAGGAGAGAGAGAGAGAGAGAGAGATAGTGAGTTTGTGTATTCCAATGAGAGAGAGAAGAGAGAGAGAGAGAGAGAGAGAGAGAGAGAGAGAGAGAGAGAACTTTTCCTATGGGAGACACAATCAACTCTTGTCAGCAGGGTAATTACATGAGACTAAAATTAACATGAGGGATTAATACAAGCATAACAAATGATCCACAGGAGTGTCTCAGTTTCACACAGAGTGTCTCATACTGCTGCTTGACAGGGTGTCAAAAGGTAGAACAGGAAAAGCCTCCTTTAAGTCACTTTTTAGTCCTTTTCTTCTCCTAAGTCATAATCCTTCATTGAAAATCATATCCTTGGCGTCTGTGTAATTAAAACTTTGATTAAGCTTTTACACTGGAGGAGAGATCAGAGACCCAGGCTGTCAAGATTCTCTGATAACTTTTGATAAGTTACTGTTTCATTCTCACGTCTGAAACTTTGCTGAGAACGTCTTAGGAGAACATTACTGTAGTAGATGACATCTTTGAATGCTAAGCTGTGAGTGGTCTGTTGTGACTCTTCTGTGCATGTGGCTCTTTTTATATGTTAGTTGTTTGGAAAGATCTGAAAGTCCTGAAAATGGCTCCTGGTAATTCAGTGCAGTTTTGATCATTCAGCCGCTGTCCTCTGAGGAGAAGTGCTTATATAGGCATAATTAACCGAGGAAAATTTGCAACTGTGGGAAACTTCAAGAAAGGCATACTAGTTTCTTATTGTCAGCAGAAAAACAGCAGATAGTAATAAGTTTTGCAGTTTAAGATTTATGCAATTTACAGTATTAGTGGTGTGTTATTTTTATTTTTATTTTGATGTACTTCTCAAGCGCTGAGAGTAGTTTAAAGAAGTGAAATATTTATGGGTTCGTTGATATATTATAAATCTTTAAAACTGTGATTTGCCTGAGTATTTCATGGTATGTTACTTGTGATTCAGAATACTTCATTAGAATATTAGAATATTTTTAGAATAGACTTTATACTTTTTATATAATTATACTTCATATATATATATATATATAGTATATATATATATATATATATATATATATATATATATATGATGTGTGTGTGTGTGTGTGTATATATATATATATATATATATATATATATATATATATTTAAATAATACTTCGGATATGTTAAAAAGATATGATAAAAAAAGTGATAGCAAAGACTTTTTAAAAAATATTGTTAGATTTCCATTTTGAATAAATGCTGTTGAAAAAAGTATCAAATTCTCTAAAAAATATTAAGCAGCAAAAAAAATTCCAACAATAATAATAAACCAGCATATACATATTAGAATGATCTCTGAAGATAAAATAACTGATGAAAAATTCTGCTTTGCCACCATATGAATAAATTATATTTTAAAATATATTAAAATAGAGAGAAACATTAAAATTGTTATAATATTCCAGCTTTGATAAGCATAAGAGTTAAACTGTTGAAACAGAGATGGAAATAACATTTTTTAAATACATGTATTATGTTCATTATGTTTCCATCTTTGTTGCCACAGTTTTGGAAGTGCCTTTTTCTGTTCTAAAGAAGGGGGTGTCCCAATACTTTTGTCCATATAGTCTATGTACAAGTCATTGGTGTTTGTGATGAGTTTTTGGCACAAGGTCTGCATTTAAAGTCACACTAGAGGTGTTCAGCTGGGATTAGGACTTTGCTTTCTGCAGACCAGTCAAGTTCTTCCACACTGACTTAATTTCTTTTTGTAACCTTGCCTTATACACAGAGGCATTGCCATGTTAGAATATCAAAGGATCCTGTCCAAACTGTTGCTATAAAATTAGAAGCACACAGTTCCCTAGAATATCATCATATGCTTTAACATTAAGATTTGTACTCATGGAAATGAGTAAAGTATTCAAACCTGTTCATTAGAAGGGGCGTCCCAATACTTTTGGCAATATAGTGTATACATAGATATAGATTTTGATGATATTGTATTATGGAAAACTATCAATTATTACAAATATTTTATAGCTGTATGCTGCTTTTGACCAGTCAATATTGATGAGAGGCATGTGCTAATATTATGTTTTAAATAGCAGTTAGTTGTGACTCTTTTTGGAGCACCTTGGTGGTCAAATAAAGGAAGAGATTTAGACCAAATGAGTCTCTGTGTTTCTGAAAAATAATAAAAAAAATTAAAATAAACTAGGTAACAGGGTGCATTTGATAGCATTTATCATGTCATTTTAGTGGCTTGATCATCTTGGCCTATATTGTATGGTGCTAGTAATGTAACATCCATCCCCCACCATATTAAGCTTTGATCAGGTGAGGAGACCTCTGAGCAGACAGATAGCAGCAGAGGTGGGATGGGGCAGCCGATGGTGAGAGCACAGGGAGCTGCTTGGAAAAAAGTTACCAGCAAGGACACAATTCATTTTCAATGAGAGAGGCGGGTAGAATTTAGAGCAGTTGCAATCCCAGGAAAGAATGGTGTATATGTCTAAGAACAGCCTTATAGAATGCTCATCCTTGCCTGTTACCTATATCGCTTATAACAGGATCCACAACTGCAGTTTAAATGGATCGTCCTGAGTATTTAATATTTATATATAATAGTATTGTGAAAGCGGAGAGTAAATGGATGTTATAAACAGTGGGTTGCTAAAAAAATATGTTTCATGTAGTTGTGATGCTGCTGGGCTAAATGAATGTACATACAGATGCATCATGCTATTATGAAATGTACAAATTCTCCAAATTCTCCATCCACTTTGTTTGTGATGCTATCAACTGATCTCTGTGTTTGTTATTCCCTCAGGATTTTTTTCAGCAAGTCGGATCCATTCTTGGAGATTTACAGTGTAAATGATGACAACACTCAGCAACTAGTACACAGAACAGAGGTAAGAAAACCATTTCTCTCTAAGATCACTTTGTGATAGTGTTTAACTGACACTGAATCACTGAATCTCTCCCCCTCTGCACATAGACTATCATGAATAACCTCAACCCCGCATGGAAGACCTTCAAGACGTCCCTTAACTCACTCTGTAGTGGAGACCATGAAAGAATACTGAAGGTAAAAATATGTCACTTGCTGTTGGAGATTAATGTGTATTTGACTTAGACTAACAAATAAATACACAGATCCATTTTAATTTATTTTTATATTTATAGTAGCATTTGCAATTCATGTTCCTGGCAGACGGCAGCTTATAAGCAGCTTGGAAGAACATGCATTGCGTTCATAATTTGATGTAGTTGCTCTTGGATAAAAATGGTCTGCTTTTTACTCTTCAATAATTCCACTAAAATTTGACTGAAAAGGCACTTCAACACTTTGGGAAAAGTTTTTTTATTTTTGAATTGATGCAGATGTACATTTCAATGTTCAGATTTCCAGTGCATTTTGATGCAGGTTAGTAAGTTAGAGATGCTGTTGCATAAGTCTACTTTTTGTATTACTGGCTTAGATGTATACCTGGTACCAGTTGCATAAACATTGCCACTATGTTAAGACTGTGTCTTTAGAAATATTTTAACCAATTAGGGGTAATCAGTCTTACTTTTCAGATTCAAATTAGACCAATCTACCTTTATGTAACTGACTTAAAAAAGTTATGACCAGTCTTGAATTGTAATTGTTTTATGAATGTTTTTTTAAGACTTGAAAGAAAGAAAGAAAGACGGAAAAATACTAACTTTTTAGGACTGGTCTAAGATGTTTATGCAACCTGCCTTTAGTGGTATACTGTTTTGAAATTCAATAAGTGTTGCTGGACCACCGTGTGTGTTGAGATCAGATATCTAGCAGGAGTTCTGATCGGTCACATGGCCTGATAACACTGGTTTCTGGACTATAAGGCTTGGTGAGCATGTATTTCAGCAAGGATCACCAGGAATTCCCATGTGTTCTACTTAAATAAGTGCATTTGCTAATTTACCTCCCTCTTTGCAAAAATGCAATGAATGATGCATTTTTATAGCGCTTTGTTGTGTATTGCTGTACACCCAAAGCACTTTATAATCATGTTGGGGGGTCTCTCCTCAACTACCACCAGTGTGCAGCATCCACAGTACAACGGTGTCAGTGTGCTCACCACACGTCAACTACAGATGTAGAGGATAGAACCAATTTATTATTAGGAGGCCATGATTGACAAGGGCCAGTTCACTGGGGTTACACCCTTACTCTTTATGAGAAGTGCCATGGGATTTTTTAATGACCCACATAGAGTCAGGACCTCGGTTTAATGTCTCATCCGAAAGATGGTGCTTTTGACAGTATGGTGTCCCCATCACTATACTGGGGCATTAGGACCCACAGGTGAGCACCCACTTCTGGCCTCACTAACACCCCTTCCAACAGCAGCCTAGTTTTCCCAAGAGGTCTCCCATCCAGGTACTGACCAGGCTCCTCCCTGCTTAGCTTCAGTGTGCAAACCAGTCTTGGACTGATGTGTGATTTGTCTGTGCCCATATTGGGAGAGGAATTACTCAGGGAAAGTTTGACGTGAATGTGTTCAAGCACACCAATATAATATTAAAAGTAGTAGTTTCCCACAAGAATCTGAATTAAAGTACCTTATGTTAAATTATTAAAATCATGATAATAAATATTTCTTTCCCCACAGGAATTATCTGAAAGACAGATGGAAATATAGATAGATAGATAGATAGATAGATAGATAGATAGATAGATAGATAGATAGATAGATAGATAGATAGATAGATAGATAGATAGATAGATAGATATTTTGAGATATAGACGTATACTGCGGTTCAAAAGTTAAGATTTTTTTTTCAGAAATCATTTTAAGAACTGTCTGTCATACTATCATTCAAGAAACATTTGTCATCATGACATTTGAAAACAGTTGTGCTGCTTAATATTTTGTGGGAAACCATGAAACATTTTTTTTTAAGATTGTGTGATGGAAGTTAGGAAGAATAGCATTTATTTAAAAATAATACAAAAAATCTTTACTGTTACTTTTGGTCAATTAAATGCATATTTAAAAAATAGCATTAAAGCTCAGAGTTACACTGGAGTGATGGAGTCCGTGTATTCCATGAACTATCCATATAAACAATAAGATGCTTTGGGCCCATCTCTTAAGGGCACCTGTCTGCCTCTCTTCCTCCTTGTAGTGCCAGGGTTCCTCAAATCTTGCCCTGGAGGGCCATTGCGCTTCAGAGTTTAGCTCCAACCCTGATCAAACTCACCTCACACCTGTGGAGTTTATTTCTTATGATCCTGAAGACATTGATTAGCATGCTCAGGTGTGTTTGATTAGGGTAAGAGCTAAAACTCTGCAGGAAAGTGGATCTTGTGGGCCAGATTTAGGGATCCCTGTTATAGTGCATCAGCATACGGCTGCATGTGGCTTCCCTTCTGCCCACTCATGACTCCTGAAACAGAACTCAGACCTTATTAAAGCAAATGGCTCAGCCTCATTTAAGCAGCCATCCTCCATGCCATCTGCAGAATCACTCACAGACTAGGCTCAGCTCACAGCTGGAGCTCACCCCATTCCCAGACCTGGTGCTGTCACACCCACTCAGAGCAAAGGCCATCTGTGTGGGAAACGTGTCCTCCTTTTAGAACCTCTGCTGAACACTTAAGGGGTGCAGTGGTGGTGCCATGTGTATTGTTAACTCATAATGACTTTGATTGATTGGATCCTGCCGATATTCGACAGGCCTTATTATGACTCCACTTAACGTGATCACCGTGATCAGATCAAGCAGATCGGATCATCAGTCAATCAGAACACAGAGCGTTTACACTTGCCAACATCAACTGACTTTTCTATCTGGATAAGCAATTGGATCTGTCTTTCCCGCCGCGAAATATTTAAATAAGACTGCAGAGAATGGCCCGGTGCAAAGTTAACCTGAAGTGGTGGGTTTTCTTTTGAAAAGTATTTTCAGCTGTGGGACATTTTACAAATCAAACATAAGTGTAAGAGTCTCACTAGTCTCCACACGGGTGTTCTCCGTCTTTTTTTCTGACAGTTTGCGAGAGAGGGGCGGTGTTTTGCGTGATCTGATCACAATGCGTCCTCGACTACCTCTGGACCAGGACACGCTGATCGGATAACATTCCGATCAAAAATGCGTTTACACTTGTCTTTTCAATGTGTATGTGGACAACATCCGGATACAGGTCGTATGTTAATGCTAAGTGTAAACGCAGCCTCAGTGTAAAACACCAGTGTGGGACACTGACCAGAACCAGTATCCCTGAACATAAAATCTTAGCAAGAACCCTCAGAGAGGAACAAGACACATACATAACAGTATATTGCTTGTATATTGGCTCTTGTGGTCAGCTGTAAGCTGAATATTTTACCTTCATTTGTCATTTTCTTAAAGAGCTAACATATATACTGTGTATACTACCATTCAAAAAGATTTTTAGTAACACTTTACTTAAAGCCTTTATGTATAATGCATTATAAACTGTAATGCATTATGATTATTCCTGTGTCTTGTAATACATTATATCTTGTCATAAATAATTATAACCAAATTTAAAATGCATAGTGTAGCAAATAATTGATAAATGTTATAATGTATCAACGGTGGTTACAATTATTTGTGAGTATGTACAATGCATTATAAAGTGCTTTACAAGGCATAATTAAAGGCATGATTTTTTTTTAAAACTACTTTTATGATTCATTATACATTAAAGGCTTTAAGTAAAGTGTTACCAGATTTTTTTAAAGCACAACTGTTTTCATCATTAAGAATAAGAATCAGCATCAGCATATTAGAATGACTAGAAAAGCTTTGTCGGCATGCAAAGATACCATTTCTTGGCTCAGCAAATTTTGCAATTATTTCAAACTTGAAAGACTAGTTATTATGAAAGGTTTTACCACTCTTTTAGTTAGTATACTTTCTTACCCTGCTGCTTAATTTTAAAATTTCCCGGCAGATGTTTCACACATTACTGAGTTTTTTTTTTTTTTTTTGATGAATTAGAAATGTTCAATGAATTAGAATTTGATTTTCTTTTAAAGCTGAACAGTTTAAGGCTTTTAAAAAACTGAAGCTGTTTTTTTTTCTAATATCTGTTTTTCCTCAAAATATCAGAAATTTTTAAGTTAACACTTTGTCTTCTATTGGTTGGACAGAATAGTCCTATCTACCCCATCTAATGGCATTACTTGAGCCAATCTCGCTGTTTCAGGCTGATGAAATGGCTACAAATGGCTTAGTTATAGTTTGGCATATGCTGGCTTAATAGGTTTTATACAAGAAAAAAAAAAATACACCCATCAGCATTAAATTGTGCTTGTCCAACTAATTTCCGTCTTGCATCATGAAAGTATGAAAAATGTGGTAACAGAATTGCTTAGGCTAAGTACTGTATGAATAAAAAAGCACCTACACTATGCCCTGGTCTCATTTTTTACAGCAACATTATATAAGTCAACCCCCTGTTGTCCTGAATATTGCAGAAAAACATCAAACTTTAATTAATTTGTAATGTCACTTTATGTTTAATGCATGAATGCATGGGGCACAGTAATGATAAGTCTGCTCCAGTTCTTTATGCTGTGTGTTCGGGTTTCAGCCATTTGTGGTGACATACACTCTGTGGAGTGTATGTAGGGAGCCAGAGTGGGTTCAACAAGAGTAGATGGTGTGCACATCCAGCAGAATATGTTTTTATTTCTGCTCCAGAGGAATGCTGAAAAAATGGTATCCAAACTAGATGTCTGTGGAGGAAACAAATGTATTCGAAGGGGATGGGGAGTATGAGGAGAGAAGAAATCAACTGAAATGAGATGAAAAAAGTGAAAGACCCAAGAGTTAAATCATGCATACCACTGGACCAGCACATAGGCTTTAGTGATATTTGCTTTAGATGCCTTATTAATATTACATTTCAGCCTGTTGTGTTCTTCCCTTAACATCCAGTGTACAGTGTGGGGACTGGGGACTCGAAATGGAAAGCATGATTTTATAGGGGAGTTTCAAGCTACATTCAGAGAGATGCGATCAGCGATGGATGGAAGACAGGTAACAGTTTTAAACTTGTTATAAAAAATACATCAATTTGTTTTAATAATTTCACATCCAACACACAGAGAACACCATCTACAACCCAAGCAGGTTTTTTAATCCAATTGACTTTATTTGAAACGGCACTCTGTGAGATATTCAGAGCAGGTTAAGCTACTGATGAGTAGGAACTAGTTCGGTTCAAAGAGTAATCAGCAAAAGTGAAAGATGAAAGAGGAATGAGGTTATATGAGGGGATCTTCATGTGGGTCACAGTCAGTTTAGTTTCATCTATACTTTAACAGATTCTGTAGAGAATTACCTCTCGTATCCCTGAACTGAACGGCTGGATTTTTCTCACATATTCTCATCATTTAAAAAATAACAAGACAGATTCGGATTGATTCAGTGATTGTGTGAGTTATCGATTCTTTGATTTGTTGATTCCTTGAAACCAAATCCATTTGAAGAGGACCTGATGTAACACGTACCCAAAAAACATAACTGAACAAAATTACTGACTGCAAAAGAACAATGTGCTATAATGGAATTATAAGTGGAATAATTGGATAATTAGAATGATTTAATTTAATGACACAATTGATGGAAAGACTTTGAAATGCTGTTTTGAAATATCTGTGTAGCTGTGCACTTTAAACATCAGGCAAACACACAAAAAGCATCACATCAAAATTCATAACCCGGCCACCTGCTGTGTCCATTAAGTCATTCTGCACTTCTGTAATTTGGAGTTTGCGCTTTATTGTCATTTTCAGGACCACTATGCTGTTTACAAACTAGACGCTAACTGGATAATTGGATTTTTATGCTAGAAAATTCACACAAAATGACCACATCCTCCTTAATAATCAATAATGAGGATGTTGTTCTGTTTAAGTGTTAAAGAGTATTCAGTCCCCATTAAATAGTCTACAATGCGCAGCTTGCTCTAAAAATGGATCCAGTGATTAACCATTACTGCTAAAGTCTAAATTAGCCAGCATCTCTTTCTGATTTTGAAAACAATAAGTCATTGTCTTTTAAGCTGTCAGTTAATTGTAACTCCGCTAAAAATGCACAGCTACAGCTGGATGACGCCTCATTCTCTTGTGTGAAGTCCCGAACGCTTTGGGCTGGTATCCTCTATACCGCAGGGGCGTCAGTACCAGAGTCTGCTAATTATTTTAGAACAATCGCTTCCAGGCTCAACAATCATTCCTCATTATTATGACTGAAATTTTGTTTTTCTGAGTCTATTGTTGACTGGAGCACTTGTTTTTGGCCTTCGCTGCTCCAATGGGAAGCGATTATGCACCATCTCACACATTCTAATGAAGCTATTATATTGTCCAGGATGTCTCGATCGCCCACTCCAACCAGTAATGATGAAAAGCTAATGGTTTGTTTTTATTTTTTATTTATTTATTTTTTTGAAACAATGACAGGTCCAGTGGGAATGCATAAACCCTAAATATAAAGTCAAGAAGAAGAATTACAAGAACTCTGGGATTGTCATTCTGAATCAGTGCAAGGTAATATTTTTTGTCATTATGAAATGATGCTCTTTAGAGGACCTTGTCTCCTCCCCGTAGGCCCTGTATTTCAAAAAGTGGCAGTGTCATGCTGTCAGCAGAGGCATTGATGGTTACAGTAGATGGAGGGCGGTGGGACCTTCACACAGCTAGAAGTCATTCCATCCAGCTAAAATCTGAGATCCTAGCTCTGCAAATGCCCAATGAATTTGATCATAGCTGACATAAATTAGAAGTGATGAGAAGAAGATGAACGTGAAACATGAAAGTGCTAAAATTCACAATAACCTGTCCTTTTGTATCCACAGATCATTAAGATGCATTCCTTTCTGGACTACATCATGGGTGGTTGCCAAATACAGTTTACAGTAAGTCCAGACAGATACAACTCATCATTTCTTAGTTGATGGAGTTAATTTATTTGTGTTTATATTTATAAAATGAATCATCCATTATTATTTGCTTTCTCTCTGACATTAGATAGCCGCCAGTTTTGTTTAATGAATTATGTTATTATTAGTCAGAGCACTCATGATTTATTATTCATTGCCATGTACATACTAATGGGAACAGGGAAAACAAAGTGTGATTCTAAATGTTTATTTTTTGCATAATTTATAAAGTAATAATTGTCTCACCTGCTAACAGCACTGTTATTTTCGCATGACACTTTTGTGTGCAACATAGTGTTTCATTACTTTCATTATCTGTCACAATATGCTCTTTCTGAATTGTTCTCATGTACAGTCTCCTGAAAGGTTTTTAGAATTAGTTTCAGTTAAACTGATCTTTGTTTTATGAATTTATATAATGTGCAGGTTTATTAAGTGTTGATATTAGAAAAGCAAACTGGTAGACCTGCAGTTTTTTTACCAAAACTTCCTTGCTTAAACAGAAAATGGTGCTGCTAAAGGAGGGGTCTTACTTTCAGGGATGTGATCTGTTCAGTAAATGTTGGTACATGCACTGTAGATAAAATCCATTAACTTTTGATCAAATGTAGTTGGTAACAGAGAATATTTCAAGACATGGGGTATAATCTATGGATATTTTCCCCCTGATTTGTAGTGTTACATGGTCCAGCTTTTATTTTATTGGTTGTCCTCCTAAAAAGGGGTTTGAGAACCACTACTTAAGATGACATGGGTTTTATGATCATGAGAAACAAAGTCAGTGAAGTGCATATATAATGGGGAATATTGTGTTAATATGTTCGTCATCAAAACTATACAAGCCAGGGATATTTTGTCTGCGTACATACATACTCCCATGTCTACAATAAACGCATGCATTTTACAGCTTTATTACAATCTGTTTACCTCTCTCTCTCAGTGCCGTTAGGAGACAGCGTTCTTAAGCGATTCTGCACATGTGTACACATTTTGAGTAATTAGCGTCAAAGCACTACTTTGATTGCTGCTTGTCTTTTCAGGTAGCGATTGATTTCACAGCCTCTAATGGGGATCCTAGAAGAAAACAGTTGTTCGTTACACTACATCCACCCCCTACCCAACCTAGACGAGTATCTGAAAGCTTTAGTCGCAGTGGGGGAGATTTGCCAAGGACTACGACAGGTGAGAGCTGGCTGATCAGCCAATCAAATCCTAACTTCTTCAGCTCTCTAGGTTCTCGACTTTCTTTCATACACCAGTTGTTTGGGTTCACACATATGCGAGTCAGTTCTCTTTCTCAAAATGTGCAGTATTTTGACAGTAAAGTGAGTAAAGTTAAGAGTCCCAACTTTGGGGTTTTTTATGGGTTTTTATGTAATGTGTAGGCAGTCAAAAAGTAAAAAAATGTGAAGGAAGCAAGGGGTCAAGGTTTGGCTGTGTTGGCCATGGTCCCAAAAACCTTTGTAGATGTGGATGCATCATTCACCCTTGATGGCCATTCAAAAGTAGCCATGTATTCTCGGCACCACAAAGAGAACATTTTTTTACAAGAATAAAATATTAAATATTTGATGTGATAGTGGGTGGTTTTACCCCACGCAGTGACAGATTGTTTTTTTTTTGAAAAACTGAAGACCCTGGAGCACAGAGAGCAATATGCAGGTCATACATTTCCTTACTACTGTTACATGATGTTATGGTGGCCTTGGAAGCCAAGTTTGAGAGTATTTTCCTTAGGAGAAAACACTGTCTGGTAAGTCAGTGACTGACTTGCTGATGTAGGCACACAGCTACAGTAATATGAAGAAATGTGATGGCCCTGAACTTCAGAGATTAAATGGGAAAAACCATTGTAGTGACATATCCAAGACCACAACACTGAAGGGCTGAAAACTTAATTAACAATGCTTTTCACTTCAAACTGTGTAAATATCAGAGTGGTTAATTGGAATTTATGAGAAAAACATTGTTTTATTTTGATCCCCAATTACATAGCTGGTCCGTCATTTTGCTGTAAAAACAGCAGAATAATGTGATCCACAGACTAGGCCGTGGGTTTTAATTATACATACGGTAAGGACAGCAAAACAAGGTGGTAGTTAAATTTTGACAGGCAAGCCTGTTATTTTCAAACCTTATTTTATTAGACCTGTGGCCTTTGCATTTTAAACAGTTGGTGATATTATTTAGAAACCCCGAAGCAAGTTTTGTGGATAACATGCTAAATCCCAGCGTTTTTTTTGACCACTGTAGTGAGCTGTTATTTCAGCTCTCTGAAAGGTCATTCAGAAGCTCATTTCCAGCACCATGTCGAGCTTCGGCATCACTCCAGAACGAGATGAATGCACATCCATCAGGACGTTTGGTTGGGATGAAATCTGAAATCACAGCGCTTGCTGATTTGGCAGTAGGGCACTAACAATAACTATTATGCAAATCTGTGTCCATTTACAAATGAGCAGTGATGAGGGGCCACTGAGACCAGAAAGCATGATGGGAAATTTGGTAAGTAATCCCCAAGATCCTCAATTCCTGCCAGCTCTAATCTCCTGTCCGCTTTCGTTTCTATGCAGTGAACAAAATGTTCCCCAGCGTTTGGGCTTTGGTGGTCGGATACCTCCAGACTTCAAGGTAACTTCTTTATCATTTTATAGCGATGGGGGTGCAATGGGATTTTTTCATTACTGGGATGAAGAGTGGAAGATGGCTTCTAATTAGGCTACCGCTGGAGTAATGTATGAAAATGATGTCAGCTCCCTCCAACAGATAATGTGCCTTTGTGTAGAGCTAAGTGTATTTTGTATTCATCTTAGGCTTCAACAGTTTTGACTAGATAGATCGAATATCTGAATGTACAGTCCTCACTCCAGACTTATTTTTAAAATCTCTTTAAATTATTCAAACAAATAGTATTGAAAAGCATCTGTTTATTTACAACACTGAAGCGAAGGGTCTTGAATAAATACACCTGGATGGGGGGTATTGACCAGCAATACTGAACAGCTGAATGTACCTTATCCTGCTTATTTCAAGACTACTGTCTTCACATAAACAAACAAACAAACAAACAAAATAAATAAATAATGATATAAGTTTGATTTATTTATTATGTGACAAGATACAGACAGCAAAATGGTAGCTGAGATATGGGGACAGTTATACAATGTAGCAATCAGAGTGATTGAGTGATTAAAAAAAAAAAGTGATTTGTTGCCACCCACTGGTGTACCCTGCAGAAATGTCACTGAAAAAATCCTGACCAGTAGGCTAAGTTCTTTCTTCACCCCCCCCCCCAATTTATGTGCATTTTGAAGTATCCGAAACGAGTGATGGACCCCCCCCCCCCCCCCCCCCAAAAAAAATTCTTAATTCCCCCCAAAAAGTTTTTACGCTCACTTGAGGTTTTTTGACTTGTGCGAATCCCCCCCCCCCCCCCCCAAAAGAGTTAATGGAAAACAAAATGGAAGATGGAAACGGCTTTTCGAAAAAGAATTCCTGAATGCACAAAAATAAATTCCTGGAAAACCATTTGCACATCAAAAAAGTCATGTGACTTTGCACAATGGAATGGGATATAACTTGCAATTCTCCTACTTTTATTAGTGCTAGTTTATCAGGATAGGTGATGATTTTGTTCTCCTGACTCGAATGGAAATGGTGCTTTATTCGCAAATGATTTATGCGATATTCCAAAACTGCGCATAAATTAAATTCGCACCTTTGGATGGAAAGTAGAGTCCCTGCTGTTGGGCTGTATATCAGAAGTCTTAGAAAGCTGCTCAGCCAATCAAATTCAAAGAACTAACAATTGCATAATATATGGCATAAATTATTCTCAAAGAGTATATTATTCATGCCACAAATAGCCTAAGAAGGTTGTTTCTCTTTTTTTCTTTCTTTTTTCCCCCAGGTTTCACATGACTTTGCAGTAAACTTCAACGAGGACAACCCAGAATGTGCCGGTATGATGGTGCATTCAATCCCAATATTTTATCTATTCCAGACCATATATCTTAAATTATCTCCTCAATGCAGATTCATTAACTTCCCCATGCGGCCTTTGCCCACTGGGACTGAACTACTTTAAAGCCTCAACATACTGTAACACTGGCAAAGTCAAACAGTCCCCCCAAACAAAGGAGACCAATATATGCATAGCTGAATTACAGAACTACGCTATTGACAAAGGTGGACACATTAATGTTTAATGCTGCTATAAAATATACAGCCTGAGGGGAATGTCTGAAGGAGGGAAGCATAGATGAGGTTGTTGTCACACCCTCCCCCTCCCCAGTAATTAATCTTTCTGGGCCATAACAGCAGGTACAATGACACGTTAGCACAAATGACACATGTCAGCACAAAAACAAGATGTTTAAGGCTTGGTGAAATGATAATGGTGCCTTGCATTAGAAGAAAGTCTTGTGCAGAGTTTTAGGACGTTGTTTAATTTTGTAAGATACATGTTTACATGTTTTATTGAAATTTGTTACCATTCGCTTTTTATTTGACCTCCCTGTGCTGTGCTGAAAGCAAGACCATAATCTCTTGGAAGGCTTGCATCATCACAACCAGTTTGATGATTTGAAACTTCTGTCTCCTAAAAGGGTGTCTGCTATCAGAGAGTAAAGATGGAAATATCTAAAGAACAATGAATGCTTGAAATACAGAAGCAGATGGGGAAAGTAAAAGTATTATAAATGATAATTCTGTTGTCATGAGCAAGCCTCTGCCAAGCCATCTATGCATTCAAATGTAACCCAACTCTCTTTGGGATGGTGTTGGCTTGGAAGTCAAGTCAGAAGTTGCAAATGATTGGATTTTGTATTTAGTTTGCTCTCAGTTTGTGTTTGGTGCTTTGCTTTCCATCATCCCTGTCTTCAGCCATGAGCAGGATACATTGATCATCGCTCCAGTGTATTGGTGTCACTTGATTTCCCTTGCTATTTCTGTTCCACCTCTATCAGTGCAGACACACCAGGGTGGCGCCCAGAATGGGCACAAACCACTCAGCTTTTGATCAAGCAGCCAGGCCTGTCTCTTCCAGGAATAGCAAATGGCTTGCAGCCCCCACCAGGACACATGCCAGCCAATCTACCCCGAGCAGAGAGCGCACCTTTCCGCCCTGGTATTGTCTGGAAAATCCAGCATGACTGTTTTGCGGTTCCGATGAACCTGGATGAGACACACAGTACGCTTGAATGGTGTGAACGACATTGGTGTGCAATTATAAGTCATTTTTACTTTCTAAATATTGACAACCCATTGTAGACAAGCCGTGGGGAGGCGTCTGGAGAGCACGGTTGTTTGCTTTCCATGAAAGAAGCCAATTTGTAGGTTTCTCACTCTTCCCAAATCATTCCTTTTAAAAGTTTTGCTCATCAGTGGGGTGTAAACATCTTGCCGCAATCAAGAGGTTAGCACTACCCTGCTGGAAGAGGTCATGACTAAACCATTCTGATGCCATACCAAACTTTGCCCATTATGGCTTTTCAGACGTAGTCCTGCATTTTGGCAAAAAAATTTCCAAGAAACACATGAATCACAAATCATTATTCATAATTATATGTCACACATTCAAGTTGGAAAAATAATAGTTTTCTATACTTTTTTTACTGTATAAATGATATATGCATCTCCACTAGCATTTAAAAGTATTTAAGTAAAAGTGAAAGTGAGGTGACTTGGCCAAGTATGGTGATCCATTCTTTGAATTTTTGCTCTGCATTTAACCCATCCAAGTGTACACACACAGTAGTGAATACACACACGCAGCAGTGGGCA
Organism: Cyprinus carpio; assembly: GCF_018340385.1. Taxonomy (NCBI): domain Eukaryota; kingdom Metazoa; phylum Chordata; class Actinopteri; order Cypriniformes; family Cyprinidae; genus Cyprinus; species Cyprinus carpio. The sequence continues at coordinate 22,654,847 of NC_056612.1, read as the reverse complement.
GCCATTCTGCTGCGGTGCCCGGGGGGAGCAGTTTGGGGGTTCGTTGCCTTGCTCAAGGGGTCTCACCTCAGTCATGGTATCAAAGGGGGAGAGAGCGCTGGTTATTTCCACTCCACCCACCGATAATTCCTGCCAGACCCTGAGACTCGAACCCCGCAACCTTCGGATTACAAGTCTGACTCTCTAACCATTCATTGAATTTTACTGAATCAATGTTTTTTCTTTTTTTTTTTTTAAATAAAAGAAATTACATTTTTAAACACTAAACATTTAAATGCTAATGTAATGTATTTAAATTTCAATTATCATTTATTTTTCCATGGTATCTAACAAAAAATTTATATCTTACATAAAGCAAACATAATTTTCTTTACATTTGTTGTCTATAAGCTCAGCTTTCTGTAAATGTTTCACCCTTTCAACTCTAGGTATCATCTAGAGGTTTCCCACTTGGTCGCTTGATAAAATATGACATTCCTGATGTCCAAGGCCACAAGAATTCCCATGAGCAGCAAGCAGGTCGAAGACTTCTGAGGGTCACATGCTAACCAAGAAACAGCCCTTTGAGATGATATGAGTATTGTAACTGATAGTACCTCCTTGGCTGTAACACATCATCAGAAACTTATATCTACATAATCTATTGCCTTGAGGAGAATTTTGGTGGCCAATGCAATTACTCTAGACTGTAATTAGAACTGGGGGTGAAAAGGCAAAGAGCCCATTTAGCTGATTACTGGCACTTTGCAATGTGAGTGTATGTGTGTGGTTTTCTTTGAGGAGTTGTGGGACGTTTCACATGTCAATGACAGTCAATGAATCCTTGGTGGAACTCCCAATGTGATATCACATCTTAACAATGTTTACAGCTTTCTGTTTGCGGAAGGTGATGGATTTTCGTTCCTAGTGCTAACATCACAGGTAGACACAAGGGCACACGCACGTCACATGGTGAGACATTCTCACAGCAGCAGTGTGAATTGGCCAAATGTGACTGTCGATGGAAGGTGTTATGATGAAAGGACGTCAGCAGTAGGTTAATTCAAGCCTTTTAATGTCATCAGCATGACTTATCCTTTAAAGAGACAGTGCAGTATGTGTGTCAGAGTTGAAGAGTCTATTAGGGTCCAGCGCATCTCTTTGATTCCTCTTTGCGGGGAAGCTACAGAAGCGATTACATCCATTGACCTCCACATTGAAAGTCTTCTCATCTTAATTCTGCTGTCACACAGCATGGAAGGCTTTCACCTTTGAGGCCCGTTTGTGCGTGTTCAAGCTCACAGGTGTTAATTAAATGAAACAGTTGGAGAAGTGGTGAGGATAGACAGGCTGACCTTAAGATTCATGCTCAGCGAGTCAGTAAAAAGCATTACTGCTTCATTGCAGAGATTGAGTCTTCACTGACACTCATTCCAGTCCTTTAAATGCATGAACCACATGAAGAGTCTTTAAGCATTAAAAAAGAAATAAAATTAATACAATTAATGATCAAATATAAGAGATCAAATTATTTTAGTGTTATTTTAGTATCATTGATTTACTATGCTAGTCTTTGTTAACATTTTTTCTTTTTTTTTTTCCTTAAAATGTAGTTTTTGTTTTATTATAATTTATTTTTTAAATTTCAGTTTAGGTAGTTTTAGTTATTTTGGTACTTAAGCTTAAAATGAAAAAGAGAAATGTTATTTTGGCATCTGAAATAAAATTATTTCAGTTACGTTGTTTTTAAAGGATTTTTAGTTACTTTAGTACTTCAATTTAAACTAAATAAAAATGAGAAATTTTGCCTTTGCGACTGTCTGAGATAAAATTATTTTATATATGTATTTTATTTCATTCCAATCAATGTTTATTTTATTTCAAGTAATGAAACTTTAAATAAACTAAATGAAACTTAAAATAAATAACTCTAAAATTAAATGTTTTTTTCAGTTAATATATATTTTATTTCAAGTAATTATTTTTTATTTTAGTTTTCAGTTTACAATAGATTATTTAGTTTTAGTGTTAGTACTTATGTTGCCTTGTCAACTATCTGAAATTAAATTATTAATATATTTTTATTTATATTTTGTTTATTTCTCAAATAATAAAAGAATGTTTATTTTATTTTTCCCCTATTATTATTATTAGGATTTTATAATAATTATCATTATTATATATTTTAGTTTTAGTTAACAAAAATAAACCCTGGTTTTATTAGTGAGTAGTCTGTTAGCACACACACGCTCCAGACTTACCTTTTTCAAACTTCGCAGGTATCCAGGGTGTGGTAGAGGCCTTACCAGAATCTGCCTTCCTAAGATCCAGTTGTACCGGGTCCTCCCACAAACATTGCCCCAATCATCCAGAAAGTGGCCAACTTTGCCTCTGAGGAAATGCACACCAAAGAGGCCATGGTGAGCCGTTTCTATTCCATCTCTCTTCATCTCTAAAGTTTCTGTTGTTCTAAAGTTTTTCTTTTTTTGCTTTGATGCAGCAATACTTCATCCTGCTCATACTGACGGACGGTGTGATCACAGATATGGCGGACACTAGAGAGGCCATCGTCCACGCCTCTCACCTGCCCATGTCTGTCATCATCGTGGGAGTTGGAAATGCAGATTTCACTGACATGGAAATGCTGGATGGTGATGACGGAATCCTTCGTTCGCCTAAAGGGGAACCAGTGTTGCGTGACATCGTACAGTTTGTGCCGTTCCGTAACTTCAAACATGTGAGTTTACAAGGTTACATTATAAAGTGTTTGTTTATATATGTATATGTATGTATATTTTAATACGGATTTTTGTTTTCTTAAAAATTAGAACTATATATTTGTTTACATTTCTAATAATAAACAAATGTATAAAATGACTGAATAAATAAATATGAAAACAAGGTTGAAATCAGGGGCACAACATATGTTTATCATCTTTATTTAGTTGTAAGTACCTAGTGTTTTAGAGCCTCAGAAATCTTTTTATAACCAACATCTGAGCTCCCTTTACTTGCAATCGAAAGATAAAATGATTATACATGCAGCTGAACTGTAGATCATGCCCTTTAATCAATGCATTGCTATGCAGAGGTTTTCATCCTGCATCTTTATAATGTCTGAAGTACCTCTAAGGAGAATCTCTCCTGGTTAATTACTCCCTCATTCCTCTGCGCTCTCCGTCTCACATTTCCCACCCAGACTCCTTGGAGCAATCTAATAACCTTTAGCTTGACTGCTCCATTAATTACCACATCTTCTGCCGGTCCGTGGTGGAAAACAAACCACAGAATGCAGAGAGAAGCGTTACCTCTCGAGTGGGTTAACTTGACTGTGACAAACCCCACAATCTTTGCTGTTATAAAGGATTGTGTTTTTTAATAAAGAGCCCAAAGGTTTTCTGAGGAAGGTTTTTGGTTCTGTGATTTAGAAATTTTCGGAAAATTACTATTCAGTAGTTTGGGGTCTGTAAGATTTTATTTTATTAATTTTTTAAAGAAATCAATACTCTTATTCAGCAAAGGTTAAACTGATCAAACATGAGTCGTTAAGACATTTATAATGTTATTTTATCTTTCAAATAAATGTTCTTTTGAACTTTCTAAGAATATGGAAAAAATGACAGTTTCCACAAAATGTTTCCAATATTGATAATAATAACAAATATTAACCAAATCAGTATATTAGAATGATTTCTGAAGGATCACGTGACACTGAAGACTGGAATAGTGATGCTGAAAATTAAGCTTTGTCATCACATTAATAAATTGTAGTTTAATGTAAAATAAATATACAATTTAAATTGCCAGAATTCCCATTTTAATGTGCCAATACAGACATTTAATATGTTTAAAACTAGTTTCCAGATTAATTTTGTTAGATATAGTTTGTCTAACATATCTGGTAGATTTACAGCAAAGAAATAAAACGTAATATTTGTACAATTTAATACTTTTGAATTTAGTATCGTAATATTATGTATATACTATTATTTTATTATTATTATTTTTAGCTAGCTTTAATTTTTATATATATTTATTATATATAAAATTAGCTTTAATTATATATATATATATATATAGAGAGAGAGAGAGAGAGAGAGGAGGAGGAGAGAGAGAGAGAGAGATGCGAGAGAGAGATATTAAAAAAAATCACAAAACATGCAACTAACTACAAAAAATCTAAACTAAAATTAGAATGATGAAAATGTGTTTAAATTTTTTGTAATTTGTTTTGTTTTGTGATTTTAAGTTTTTTTAAATGTAAAACACAAAAAATATATATAAATTCACACACACACACAAATAAAAGCTATATATATATATATATATATATATATACTATATATATATAGCTTTTAGTACTTCAACTTAAACATATTTATAATTATTTATTTATTATAACAGTCAACATATAGAACATATAATGAATGAATATATACATTTGACATGGCATGTCTCTAAATGTGACAGAGTGTCCACATGAGCAAAAGTGATGGTTTATTGGGATCCTCATGGGAAATATGCCAAGACTTGTTTTCTTTCCAGACATGTACTGTATTGATAGCCCCTAACAAACAACCACCCACCATCTCAGCCATGTCTCTCTACCTGAGAATCTCCTCTCCTGCATCTAATTGGCCAGCAGGGGTTGGAGGGGTTTGACGTGGCTATCCTCTGATTTCCTCTCAGCTCCTCGAAGGCGACTTTGAGTCACATGAGTCACTTTCGCTCAAGTTTCCGGATGTTTTTCATCACCATGCACATGGATTTCAGCAAGTACAGTATCTTCACACATCATTAGCGCTGGGAATGGCAAACTGGACCAGATGGCGAAAATGGATAAATGGCCTTGCAAATGATATGTTCAAATGTTTGATTTGTTTCTGTTCTTCTTCTGCATCTTCTCAGGCCTCTCCTGCTGCTTTGGCAAAAAGTGTCTTAGCCGAAGTCCCAAACCAGGTGGTGGACTATTACAACAGCAAGGGGATCAAGCCCAAGTGCCCGAGCGAGTATGAGTCTTCCAGGACATTTGGCCACTGAAGCGCAGAGCTAACGCTCATTACAAAAACTAGCACGTTTCTGTGAATTTGAATCCTAATCTGTTCTACTTTGTTTTGTTTGCATGCGTAGCCTGTGAGGCTTGCATAGGTGTTGCAATGCTACCGTTCCTATTATGTACATGTGTACATGTACAGACTTAGAAAGCAAAAACTCAACAAAAAGTCCTACTGATGTAAGCATGATGACTGGGATTATCTGAAAAATAGTTGGATTATCTGTTGTTTTCTTTTCTATAAAGGTTTATTGAGATTTTGCTAAATTTCGTAATGTTCTTACATTGTAAAGCATTTTGGATCTTAGGGAATGAATAGCTATTTGAATTAGATTATCTGTGGACATTCAGGCTTTCTTTTTCTCTCTCTCTTTTTTTTGTTCGTTCTTTTTTTGCGGATGCAGGGCCAGATGCATGATTGTATTTTGCATGTTAATAATAATCCAGCCTCATTTTTCTACTTGTTCCTTTTGGGGCCTGTTATATGATTTTATGTGAAGCTGCTCTTCTGAAACCAGTCCACAAATTCAAATTTAGAATGAAGTAATTTTTGGTAGTTTTAAGTGATGATGTAACAAATTGTTTGAAAATAAAGTTTGTGTTATGAATGATGCATTTTTTGTGTGGATTTTGAAGCAACCAACTTTCCAAACTGTTAGTCCATAATATAAATAGATGTTTTTATGCCACCAATCTCCAAAAATTGCAGAGAGTAAAAAAAAAAACACTCTGTGACTTTCGATGAGTCTATATAGCATGGAAATCCATTTCTGCCACTAAATAAAAAAGGTAATTGCGAGTTTACACCTCACAATTTTGACTTTTCATTCCCAATTTTATATTTCGTAATTTGAATTTTTTTTCTCAGAATTTGGCGATATAAACTCTAAATTATATTATGAAAGTCAGTATTTCGTGATATAAACGTTCAATTGCTAGAAAAAATAAACTCAAAAAAGTTTAAATCACAGACTGTGATATACAGCCTCACAATTCTTAGAACATGTCTTTTTTCCCTCTCAGAATTGGACTTTATAACCTGCAACTGTGAGTTTATAGCTCACAATTCTGAAAAAAAAGGAAATTTGCGAGATCCAAACTTACATGAGAAAAAAAATTGCAATTTTTTTTTGTTGTTGTTGCAAATTTCAAGTTTATATCCTGCTTTTCTAACTTTATAACTCTTAAGTTTATATCACGTAATTCTGAGAAAAAAAGTCTAATATTTTATAACTAAATCATGCAATTCTGAGAAGTCGCAATTCACTTTTTTTTATTATTGTTATTCAGTGGCAGAAACGGGCTTCCATAATTGTTATATATAGAGCACATAAAACTTTCATGATTTGCTTCAAAGAATTAAAAAATAAAATACAGATTTTAAAATGTATTATTATTATTATTATTATTTTACATTTTCACAATATTAACATGAATGATTTTATTTCCTTTACAGTTTCAACCATAGAAACTGAACCTAGCACACAACAGTGTAAGATATTGGAAACAACAATTACTACACACTGGTGAAAAAGCAATTTATAAGTTGGCCTATATTTTATAAGCGATACACTTTCTAATGAGATTTCATTTTGTTTTGCAATAGGCAGTTCTTCAGTTTCAGGCTTACAAAGCTGAGAAATGTATTTTAGAAACTGCTAGACATGCTCATTATAGGCAATGTCAGGGGACAATTTTTCATAAACATATAACACAAAAAGCATCAACACGATATATGCGGGTCCTCAAAATGTCATAATGCAGGCTGACAGACCTGCAATGAACCTCTGATGAGCCGCTGTGCTCCCACATGTCTGCTTAGGGGCTTAGCTTTCCCCTGAAGACCAGCTACTGGTTCACACCGAAGCCTTTGAATGTACGTCGACACTAACTGAATCTCAACCAGATCCACTGAGTCATTTTATCACATTTCACATGGACTAACTATGTTACAGTTTTTTGGCATTTGTTTGTTTTTTTTTTCATTTTTCTTTTTTTCATTTTTTTTTTCAACAATATATTTTACAATATACAATATATTTTTAAAATGTAAAATAGTATTGCATTTCAACCTACATATACCCAAATTAATTTTTAAAATAAAAGAAAATACATTTTCAATCTTACATTTTTAAATTTAGGCTGACTACACAATGTGGATTAGCCTAACAGTGATTTTTATATTGATTTAATCATGTTTAAAAAAAAAATAATGTATTGTTATATGTAATTTTTTTTGTAAACATATATGTTCCTTGCTTTCTTTCTTTCTTTCTTACACACACACACTCACACACACACACACATATATTTATTTATAATGATTTCTTATATTGTGTTGTTGTTGTTGTTTTGTATAGGATACAACTGCATCAGCACAAAATAAGTATAAATAAGAGTTTCCATATAACCTGGTGGGGAAAACATTGCCCTCCATGACTCTAAATCTCCAAAACTACCTCATGACTGATCTGTCACATTTATTTATTCAGTGTAACATGAAAAATGAGACAAAACCACATCCACATATTAGTCTCTGAAGGCTTCACTGGTACGTCATTATCTCATTTGTTCTCAATCAACCGGAGCATGTCGTGACTCCCTAAAAGCTTGCACGGGTCATTGCTATTTTATTGGGTCCATCATTGATCTGCCACTCGAGGACAACCGCAGGATCCTACATCATTAGGCCGATGCATTCTCAAGAGCTTTTGTCACTGATTGGCTCAGATTGTGTTGTTACCATGGAGATCTGCAGCCCAGGCTGCGGTTTGAAGTGTAACGTGAAATAAAGTATGAATATAAAACAAAAGTAATGTCCCGGTTCAATAGCATCATTTTCTTCTCAGTACAACTGCAATAAGAATATAAATCTAGTCATCAAAAAAGAAAAAAAGGCCAGATTGTGTGACTAACATCTGTTCTATGAAAAAAATGGTGTTTGGGTGTTTTTCATCCACTCACTTTAAATTAAACATAAACAGATGCATACAACTAATTAGAATTCAGGATAGGAAATCAAATGCTAATTTGACATGTAGCTGATAGTTTTCAAGCAATTAATTCTGTGTGCGTACTTGTCTGGAATTCACCAATCAATGGTTCATACCGCGAGCGTCTTAACCAATGACCCTTTTGGCACCTGCTTTGTAATTATAAAGCAACAAACTTGTCTTGGCCCAAGTGATTAAAACTTCTAAGAATTTCTTTTGTTACAGCATTGGTTTATGAATAGTCTAAAGAGACAGGTATTAGTCTAATGAGGGTCTAGTCTGAAGGAAGAGACGCGTGATTGGAGCTGATTAGTTTCACTGAACAAAGGATCAGGAAGGCTGCCACCTCTGCGCATGGAGCTTAAAAAGGTCCTGCGATTCTTTAAAGCTTCTTTCTTTGCTCTCAGAGACTGTTTCACTTTCATTAAGATTAAAATACATATTGAATACATGAGTAAAATAAGGGCTTCATGCTGCACATGTTAATGGAACACAGTCCACTGGAACATTCATTAAACAGCAATGGCTGCCAGTTACAGCACTCACAGTCAGCTGGCAGTCTGTTGCGTCAGTCTGAATCACCTGTCAATCATGAGACTCAGAAAACCTTGCTTAAAGTGCAAATAAAGAATAAAGAAACCTTTCAAAACTTGATTAGTTGACTGCATGGATTACTTCATTCTGTTTGGTAAATAAATAAATAAATATAAAAAAGTATTTATTCATTTGTCAAGAAATATTTTTTAAATAATTGTTTAAATAAATACTTCTATTAATATTATGTTATAAAATATGTTTTCTCCCCTTACAGTGCACATTTATCTAGTCTGATAAAAGACTTGAAAGCACAGACTTTAGACACCTAATCCTTTAAAGCAATTGTTATTAATTTGATTTCAATATTTAAACTTAAAAAATGTAACGTACAAAAATGTACAAAAAAGTAATATTCCTGTTAATATTGCTATTTCTATGTTCTCACATACAGTGCATTTTCACCTACAGTCTGAAAGCACACAAAGTTTATAAACCTATAAATTTAATTATTTCTTCTTCAAAATGTTATGTTTAATTTAATGTTTCTACTCCAGTTTCTTAGTGGGTTTCCCACATAGCTGTTGTCTTCTAGTATCACTCACCAATCTCTTTCTACTCCCATATTAAAATAATATAATCACAAATCTGTATCTATGTATGAACTTGCTTTTTGTTTAATAATTAATACTTTTTGTTTAATAATTTAATTTATTTTAATAAAAGATTTATCACTGTACTAATTTCTCTTTAAAAATAGATGAAATTCTGTTAAAAAAATAGTTATTTCTATTACTATGTTCTCACATACAGTATACTTTCATATAAAGTCTGATAAAAGGCCCTCTGGAAACTCTGAAAGCATACAGACTTTCTCTACACCTAATCCTTTAATGTTACTGAGAAGGAAAATGGTTTAAGGTGAGCAGTGTAAGAGGAAAACGGAGGCAGCCATTAGCACACTGTGAGTCCTGTGGAATTAAACTAATTGAGTTGTGGAAGCGAGACGGTCCTCGAGAGAGATTACTGTTTTGTATAAATTACCACTTTTCTTAAAAACCTGCAATGTAATTATTCTGTACCTGGCAGGTTAACCGGAGAATTTCAAACACATTTTAGGGTTTTTGGCAACCCTCTGAATGTCTGTTGACATTTCCTCATGACATTTCCCCACTGCCTGTAAACCTGCTCAGCAGGAGGACATTCAGTGCAGCGTTTACTTTTTGGATGGAGGGTGAGTGTGAGTAGGACAAAGGTGATTGGCACTGCTGTCTGCTCGATTTAGAGCACTGAGCTGGCCTTGATGAGTGTGTGAGTAGGCCGGTTCATGTACTCTGACTTCTTTCACACCCGTGTAGGTGTCACACCTGTGAGTGAAACATTACTGATTGCTGACTTTTTTTTGTCACCTTGGTGCAGGAATGAAAATGAATCCTCTCTAACTGTCCTGTAATCAAACTCTTTGAGCTCCTGCTGCTGTTCTTGATTTTGTAATTGGGTGATTTGATTGTAATCGGCTACTGTTTATACTTTTGATTAGGAATTTTGAAAAGAGTTTGACCCCACGTTGTTTATGCAACGGACATAATTGATACCTCTAATCATGTGGCTTTTTGATAAAAGATGTACTATTACTTTTCTAAGCAATTCTACTTTTTTTTTTTTTTGTCGCCAGACAACAAAACAGGTGGTGATATTGTTGTAATCCAAACATTGCAACAATTCTTAAAGGTATAGTTCACCCAAAAATGAAATGCTAAATTAAAAAAAATTGCTGATTACTCACCCTCAGGCCGTTCAAGACGTAGATGAGTTTTTTTTTTTTTTTTTTTTTTTTTTTTGTCCAAAATGGATTTGGAGCAATTTAGCATTACATTGTTTATTCTCCAATGTATCCTGTGAAGTGAATGGGTGCCGTCAGAATAGTTCAATTTATTTATTTCAGTTCAATTTATTTATATAGCACATTTAAAAACAACCATGGTTGATCAAAGTGCTTGACAATGTCCAGAAAAATAGGAGTCCAAACAGCTAATAAAAGCATCACAATAAGCCACAAGTACTCCACACAACTCCAGTCCATCAGTTAATGTTTTGTAAAGTGAAAAGCCATGTGTAAGGTGTTTTAACTATAAACCAATTGTTTTGGATTGTTTTTACTTATAAATGGTGCATGATCTGTGCATATTGCTCTCCTCATTCAGACAAGATGTTTTTTTCACTGTTAATTGATAGACTGCAGTTCTGTGGATTACTTTTGATTATTGTGATGTTTTCATCACCTGTTTGAACTCTCATTCTGACGGCACCCATTGACTGCAGAGGAGGATCACTGCTTTGGACTTGGTGCACCTTTTGCATCTTTGCAGCTTTTTGTATCACTTTGGTTGAGCACTGGTTTGTGCTCAATAATCATGAATATAATGGAAAGTTGGTATTTTTCTACAAAGTGCTCAGTGTGATATTCCAGCTCACTGTTGCAGTATGTAGATGACAGATCCTCTACCCAGAACCCCTCCGTAGGCAAAGCTTGTTCTGGATGGGTGATTTCACGGTCTTTGACCAGTTCCCATGGCAACATCTCAAGTGAAAACATCCAAAAATGTAACTTTTTTTGATCCTCAGTGGATCCGTGTCCTACCTTCCTTTGATCTGCTGTCACTCTGATGTACAATGTATTATAAAAATGGAACCCCACAAAGAAAAGCGTAGTTTATATTTCTAGCTTTGATATAAATCTAAGCACTTTTCATTGACAGAAAGAGTTTGCATCAAGATCCAGGTATTATATTTTGATGACCTCATTTTTTTTTTTTTATTGTGAAAAAGTAAACAAATACTCCCTGAGAATCGAACAGTATGTGCTAGGAATATCCACAATTTTACATCATGTTTAAGATTTTGGGAAATAAAGGAAATACTGTAATCAAGCATCCTGTACATGTTGGCATTTACCATAACTTTTATCAAGGGACAGTTCAATTAGAAAAAAAATACTCTGAAAAGCATTTTATCCTCCTTTTTAAGCCTATTAATTTTTCAGCGTTATCATGATGTGATGTGGTTAGTTGCACTGTTTTTCTCTGCTGTCCGTGACCCAATCAGACCTGTGGAAAAGCACCGCTGGTATAACCTACAGTAGCTGAGGTTTAATTAATGCAGCCAGAGAAGTGCTCTACTTATAGAGCAAACAGTGCTCAGGCATGTTTCTGGCTCTACTAGAGCTTATATTTACATATTCCTCTAAAATGAACATCTTTTTGAATAATGAATGCAAATGAGATCCAGCCGACTGAGTATGTTTGGATCAGTGGAGGAATTTTTTCTGTCTCTGTGTGTTCTCTCTCTTTCTGTTTCTCACGTTCTCTGAGTGTGAGTATCATGCTCAAATGAGCCACAGCAATGAAGACTGTTGTCTGAGGCGGGGGAGGGGTAGATTACCCATCTAGCAAATATAGGATGAAATATAGCATGCTGTCTAGTGTCATATATAGTCTAGTAGTCCACTTTCCAGCTTATTTTAGCCAAGAACCACTTACTCAGACAATAGTCTGACTGACACCTCAGTTCATTTTGTTTTTGCATTGTATTTAGGGGTGGGTTTATATACAATAACACCAAACTGGGATGGAAATTAATCATTCAAATAATCACTTGTGAGAAAACACTTTTACATATAACGATACTAATTATGGAAAGATATCCTTTAAAAGAATACATTTAAGTGCAAACATGTTTTGAGGCACTTAACATTTTTGTATAAATTTAAATGTAATTAGCTGAGCTTTTTGACAACTTAAGTAGTACTTAAGTACTGTACATCATTATATGTAATTATTTCTATAGTCTTTGAAATATAGTGAAGTGTACTGCTGAATTTGCTGACAAAACATTTAAGGTCTTAAATTAAATTTAAGATAATTTGTATCGAAACTTCTGTCATTTAAATATTTTTGTAATCAAACAACTGTAATCATGAAGTTCCAATTTAGTGCATTTAAAGTATATTAACGTGCAATAGACAATAACCCAGTTAAAACTATACTCATGAACTACACATGCTCTAGTATGTTAAGGAAAATTATGGAAAATGTAAAGTGAACAACTTCTTCAGAAGTGCTCATTATAGCAACCTGGTACCTTGTAAGAATGACTTGTTTCCTGGCAGACTGCATCACATGCTCTGGACATTGCAGGTGTGCTGACTGATGATGAGTCTATCCTATGCAGAACTTACAGGTACAAGCTTCAGAAGAGAAATCTGATGATAAAGAAAATCATTAATTTAATTATGCAATGAAAAGCCAACGAGTCCATGCTTAGTTCTGACCTTGCAGTCACAAATGAAAAGTAGCGTAGCATCCTAAAACTCTTGGTACCATTTGCAAGCTTTTGTTTGTGCAAACTGCATTCTGTATAAAGTCATAGTTCACCCAAAAATCTAAATTCTGTCATCATTTACTTGCCCTCATGTCTTTACACACCTGCATGATTTTCTTTCTTCTGTGGTAAAAAACAAATATATTTTGAAGGTGAGGTGGGTCACTTGGTCAAAATAATTTTGTTTAACTAAAAAAACTGTGACAGAGCAAACAGGTTGACATTCACCGGAATAATGTTCTCAGAACTTTTCAGCTGAGAGACGCAAGGTTACATCATCTGTGTAGCGCCGGGTGATAAATCCAGGGGAAGTTTGGGTTATTGACCCCAGAGTTTCTATCAGGCATTGTGCTGATAGCACAATAGATCAAGCCTGCAAAGAGCAGATATGAGGAAACACAGTACTCTGAGAGAAACGTTCTTCATCCGGATGTGATATCAAAACCAGATCGCTTTCTACAGCCACGTATCTTGATCTACATCTTAATTTAGATATGAAATGAATCCATATTTCTCAAGGGTGTGATTGTGCTCTGCATCTTCTGAAATCAAGAAGTGTGTTTTGATTATTTTTTATTTTCAATTTATTCGTTCTTACATCAACAATCAATAAGGAAGGGAGTGTCTAATTTCGTGGAAAAGCTCCAAACAAAATCCAATCAATCCTACCAATCTATCTTCCTGGCCATCCTGTCTTATGGCAAATTACTTCTCTGAAAGTTTGTGGACCTAAAGATGGGCAAAATTCAGCCTTCAGTTAGGTGAAAATCTGATTTTAAATATATTTCATTTAGTATTGGAAAATATATATGAAAATAGTTCCATCTTTTTAAAATCGGACTATTTCACCTGCTAAGAAGACTGGCATTAAATCTTTAGAAAGATTGATGTAGGCTTGTCTTTTCATATTAGGCCTACATATTTTTGTAGAATGACCTGTATAATTGACTGTTGTCATAGTCAGTCGATTTTCTATACAGATGTTAACTTCCTTAGCCCTTGCATCACCCTATATCATCTTTTAACCTCTTAATCAATTTCTTCAAAATCAACATTCCCTGTACATTCATTTAATAATTTAAGTAGACATGTAATTAAGAAGATAATGTCCAGTCTTCTGATAATTATTGCAAAAATAAATTGCTTCGATACAATTCCTGATCGGTGTGTCCGGGCGTATTTTGTGATAATAAAGAGCTGACTGTACATTATCATTCCATAAGAACTGAAATAAATCAATAAGACATCACTGAAAAGTGCACTTTTTTTTTTTTTTTTTTTTTTTTTTTTTTTACATGAAATAAAGATAAAAATGTATTATGACTAACATAATAATCACATAATAATTAAAATGGCGCAATAAGCCATCACCTACATTAGTTAGAGATGCTCAAACCAGGGTCTCCATAAAATAGATAAAAAAAAATTTATTAAATAAAAAAAAATAAAATGTTATGTGGTGTGACTGTAATAAAATAAAATACTAAAAATGAAACAAAATAAAAAAAAATCTGATTTATGATGTACTTATCTTTCAGAAAACAATATCACATCCAAAAAAAGTTTTTTTTTTTTTTTTTTTTTTTTTTTTTACATTTTTATTCTTGTACATAAAGTAAAACAAAAGCAATAAGTTCACACCAGTACATAAATAAAACATAAAAATAAAAAATACATAATATTTAATATTCTTTAACTAGAAATTCAGAAATAACTTCTGTTATAATGCACATAATTTGTGCTTACAGCTGTTGGCAGTCAAAGTGGTCAGTCTGTCTGAGCTATGGCTAAATGACTTTCCAAGCTTCTCCTATTTCTGTCCTGAAGGTTTGCAACACAGAATGCTGATTTCAGATTTACAATCTCCCATTAGGGTACTTATGTAAATGGTTGCTGTCAGGATAAATATTGAAGGTATTGATCATGATCTCTCTCAGGTCCTTGACCAGGGATCATATGACTTCTTATAAACCCAAAGAAGTGGCAGGAGGCCTCTTACTTCAGCAGGTCGTGCTAATGCTTTGATCTCCTAAATTATCCACAGCAGTCCTCTACCTAAAGCACAAACTCTATGAGAAGGTAATGACAAAAATTGTATTTTTAGCAACTTCTAAGACAGCTGTAAACTTTGTGAAAAAAAGTAATCCCAGTGTGCACTGCACTTTGGAACAGACCTATTGTTAATTCTTTACACCGCCTATGCGCAACTGGATGAATATTTATGATTCCTTACATATTAATGTGCTTCTTTGCATCTTGAAGAGGCACATAACAGATCCACTTTCAACATCGCAAACTTGAATTACTAATCTCAGTCAATAAAATAGCATGGAGGGTGTTGTTGCATATAAATCCTCTCATTGTACACTGCTCATGAGATCTTCAGACCGACTCGGCCAGACTCGCCCCCTTCCGTGTAAGTGGCAAATACAGATTACAGGAACACACCACAGTATTGTTAAATCTCTGTCTGGTTGTTTGGAAAAGAAAACCTTAAGAGAGGTGCATGGAGGAGATAATATGTGATAGACATGTATTCTTGGTTTCCAAGTTCTTAAAATATTTGAAGATATTCAGTAGAAAACTGAAAGCACTGAAAACTGCTACAACTTTAGCACAACAGGTAAAACAATAAGATAAAGTAACTATGGAAAAGTTTTGAGATAATGTTCAGTCAAATAAAACAAATTAGCATTATGGTTACAACAAAATTAGCATTACACTATGAAATAAAATATTATTAAAATACAAAATCAAGAAGTAATACAATCAATGTGTAAAAAAAACCCCCCAAAAAAAACAAAAAAACAAAAACAAAAACAAAACACAAATCAAATCAAATCAAATCAAATCAAAACAAAACAAAACAAAACAAAACAAAACAAAACAAAACAAATAATAATAATGATTTATGCTCCAAAGTCTAAAACTTAGGGTTAGGGTTTGTTTAAATAATCCTTATTACTGGCAAAAATAACAAAGATGCTTGCTTTTGCACATGCTAATAAAAGCTTACAATATACTGAGTCATAGCCAGAAGTCATGACAGTATTGAGTCTTGCGTTCGTCTTGCATAAACCTCTTTGTTGTTGTTTGGAGGCCCATGGCAGCTATTGCACCTCTCCGAGCGCAGACATCTATGAAAGTCCATCCCATTTGCACAAGGAGCACTCCATTAAAGATAAGTAATGGTCTGTCAGCCTTGTCCCACGATCCACATTCATCTCAAAACCCAATTTATAGAGATAAGAGAACGTCATTACCCCTGCTACCTCTCATCACTCCTGATTTTTCAAGGAAACAGCAGTGGGATAAGTGAAAGTGGGGTCTACATGGGCTTCAGTGGGTCACTGATGAGCTCTAGAGGCTGATTTCGACTGTTAATGAGCACTCCCATTCAGACACTCTGTGCACCTCATTTGTGTCTAGGGTTAAGTCTTATTTAGTGTTTTTTTTTCTAAATGAAACCAGAAGGTGTGACTGCTTTGTCCAATAATTGGGATGATCTACCATCCTCGCTGTTATTAGGGGCACTAGTAAGAATCCTGCACCAATTAAATTCTTCACCTCTAACATTTCAAGTGATAACTGACATACAAAACCACAGGAGATATAAATGCCACACTTTCATTATACAAAGCACTTCCAGTTGCTTTAAAAAGTCACTGAATACAAATAAGTATTTGAAAAAAGCCCCTAACGCTGAGAGCAGTTGACAATAAATGCACATCTTGTATACTAATACCACCATCACTCAGAGTCAAGCCAGGTATTTTTCTACTAAATAAGGCTGTAAATAAAATGTTCAAGGGCCATATCCCAACAGAACTCACGGTGCTTTAACTGCACAGGCCTGTCCACTCATTGTGATTGAGCACTGTGGCTCAGCATTCGGAGTGAAGAAACACTACAAGAGGCTCAGTTTGTTTTAGAGAATCATTACCAAGGCAAACGTCTGCAATTTATCTCAAGTCTTGACTCTGGCAGACATTCCTCTTTACTGTGTTTCTTTATTGTGCAATTCTCCACAAAAGGCAACAGTCAACAAGTTTAGCTGGTAATTGTTGTGACAATGCATTTAGATTCTAGATTTAGTTTCTTTTGTGATAATGTTTTGTTGCCTCATGTTATTGCCATTCTGATCTATGGCTTATTTTAGAACAATTCACCCAAAAATAAAAATTCTGCAAGCATTTACTTGCTTCCTTGTTGTTTGCATAATTTTGTTTCTTCTGCAGAATACAAAAGCAGAAATTTGGAAGGCAATTCATTCAATTACAATGAATGTTAAAAGATTCAGAAATGATAAAAAACACCCTAATGACTTGGGCGCTGAACATGAGTTCTTCTGAACTCATTTTATAGTTTTGTATGAGAAACAAACCAAAATATATTTAATAAAACTACTATAGTTGATATATTTTTTTTGATGAAATTATTAATGTTGTTAAAAAATGTTTTATTGATTATTTGGTGTTGTTGATGTGGTTGTTAACTCATTATTTTTTTCTTGCACAAAGTTATTGGTCTCAGAAGACTTGGATTATAGTGAAACAGTAATATGAGTGACTTGTACAGTGCTTTGTACAGTGCTTTGAATCCTTTATGGAAAAGGATATACATTTTTATGACCAATCGTTTCACTATATAAGACCTTTATTTCTCAGCTGGGAACCCTTTGAAGCTGCACTGAAACTAAAATTAAGACCTTCAACCCGTTGGGTCCCACTGAAGTCCACTATAATGGAGAAAACTCCTGGAATGTTTTCCTTAGCAACCTCAATTTCTTTTCAACTGAAGAAAGAAAGACATGGACATCTTGGCTGACATGGGGGCGAGTAAATTATCAGAAAATTTTCATTCTGGACGTGAACTAATCCTTTAAAGGTATAGTTCACCTAAAAATTTATATTCTGTCATTTATTCACCCTCATGTCACTCAAAACCTGTATGAATGTCCTTACGCTATGGAAGTCAATGATAACCAAAAATATTTGACAACCAACATTTTGTGTGAAATATCCCTTTAAAAGCATCAGTTCCCATTTTGTATAACTGCATCAAAAATAAAGACCAGTCTTCAGAACTTTTTCTTTTGTGTTACTCAGAGGAAATATGCCATACAGGTTTGGAACGAAAACTGTTGGCTTTCACCCCCAAAAACATGCAAATCTCATTTCATCAAGTCCAGCCTGACAGATGTACTACATACTCAAGCAATAGTATAAGCTAGAGTGCTGCAGTACTAAATATCCATATATTTATTGTATTTATATTTGATTAATTTAGATGGACAAGAAGGAGTTTGGAGATCAATTAGTTCACCCAAAAATGAAAATAATTTAATTCTGTCATTAATTACTCACCCTCATGTCGTTCCAAACCTGTACAACCTTAGTTCATCTTCAGAACACAAATTAAGATATTTTTGATGAAATCTGAGAGCTGTCTGACCCTCCATTGACAGCAATGGAAATGATGGGCCCTATTTTAACGATCTAAACGCAAAGTGTAAAGCGCACGGCGCAGGTGCACTCAATGCGTGTCCACTTCTGCTATTTTAACGACGGAAAAACTGTTGGCGCGCCCGGGCGCACGGTCTAAACGGGTTGTCCCTATTCTCTTAAAGAGTAATGGGTGTTTTTTGGGCGTAACGTGCAATAAACCAATCAGAGCCTCATCTTCCATTCCCTTTAAGAGCCAGTTGCGCTCGTGCCATGACGGATTTGCCATTTATACGGCGGAATTTGGCAAGCGTAAAGACAGAACGCGTCTCCCAGATGAAACGGAGCTGCTCGTGTGCGAGCAAATAGATAGCCTAATTCTGATACATGCGATGACTATCCATTATGACATGTAGGCATTTTTATATTTAATTAGCCTACAAAAATTCTTATGCATTGCAATCCTTTAATTTCTAATATTTGGCATGTTTGTGTGCTGCTGTGCGTCCCTGTGTTTAATAAGCGGCATGCACGTGTGTTGTGGACCCGCCTATACTAACACGCTCTTTAAATAAAAAAAAAAAAAAAAAAAAACATTGCGCCAGACTTTAGACCCAGGTCTATTTTCAGCTCCTTAAACTGCTCCTTAGCAATGCGCCAGCAATGCGCCTGAACACTTTTTTTCTTTTTTTAGACCAGCACGCCCCTGAGCGCACAAATGGGCACAAATGCATTTGCTAATTAAACGATGTGGCGCTGGACGGGAAAACGCGAACGACGCCAAACTGAAACTAGCAAACACACTTGCGCTGCGCCTTGCGTTGCATTGCACCGGGTGTATGATAGGGCCCGATATGTTTAAGGCTCATTTTTGGGTGAACTAATCCTTTAACTATGACTTTTACCTCAATAAACTTTTAATTTGCTGCTTATTAAGGTTTTAGGTTTAGGTATGTGTAAAATAATGCAAAAGGGATCTGCAAGATGGTAATACAGAATAATGCATTAATATGTGCTTTATAAGTACTACTAAACAACCAATATGCTAGTATTATGCATGCTGCATAATGAGAGTTAGTACCCAAACTAAAGTTTTACCAAAATTAACATTCTATAAATTGAAGTTCAGACATATTTTGGCCAGTTAGTCCATACACATACATTCTTTCCCCGTCACTCCCATTTTTACCCAAGTTCTGAATGTTGCTATAATGCACAGACTGACAGCCTGTCTGGAACAATGCAACACAGACAAGTGGTGCAATACAGCAGGTGGTGTTATATAAAATATCAGCACTCTTGGAACAACGGCCATCCAATCGAACTATCCTTCCATTTTTCCAAACCACTTGTCTTATAGTCACAAGCCAATCGAAACTGACCTACACAGACACAGCAACAATATGTGTCTCTTCTAGCTTTCAACAAGAGAGGGCAAAGGTAGGCCACAGCTAAAACTCAAATTGTGTTTGCTCAGGCAAAATGAGATCTCAAATTGCTCCAGAGAGTAAGTTCCACAATCTGAGGATAGCACTGAACGTTTATTTGCCCAGACATAACCATAACCAGGGTGAAACCAACCAATCTGACTACACTTAAAGTACTGTATGAGACACATTCTGGAACTTTGCACCATAGTTAATTAGATAAATCTCACCCCTTAAAAGACCTTTTCCTCTCAAAACAGGAAGGAAGACGCAGAGCCTTTCAAGGATTAGCATGAATTAGAAGGAAAGAAAGGTGTTATAATTGATTTCTATAAGCCTGGCTCACAGTGAGATGGTTAATGTGAAATATTGAGGGAAATTTAAAGAAAAATGCAACAGCCAAGTAAAAAGATAACCAGGGATAGTGAGCTAAAGGTCTTCCTAATGCCTTCCATATAGCCTGTGTTTTAATGATTTATTTCTCCAGGAAAAAAAAAAAAATCCAGAATTTACTTACTTAGAAAAGCAAAGCTCCTCAAGGTCGCACATTTTTTTTTTTATTACACTCAACAAAATGACATATGATTATTCTCCGATTCAAGCGTTCAGATTTCTCTCTCCCATTAGCTAGATGCCTTGTTTTATGTGTACTTCATTTTCTTGTAATGAGCACATGCAGTGTGTCCACATACTGTATAAGAACACTTAAATCTTGTAAACAATCCGTAATGCTGAGCTGTGCAGAACTGGATAGTGTGCACTGTCCAGTTACAAGGAAATGGTGTATCGGTGTCAGTGAAACGTGATGTCCTGGATGAAGATTTCTGGAGGATGGAACAGAAAGTGTTTGAGATGTAAGGTATCACTCTGATGCCCTTGCTGTAACCCTGCAGCTCTTCTTGCTAACAGGCACTCAGAGCAATCACAGCATTGCTCACAGGTTCAGACTGACTCTGTAAGTTGACGGCACATAAATGACATCTGAGGTCATCTCTATGTTGCTAGACCCTGATTAGGAGAAATTGAGCCCCATTAAAATGTTAAGTGATTTCTCTTCATGTTTGCTAAAGCAGTGGTTGCACTAAGACAACTCAATTCCTGGAGGGCCGGAGCCCTGCAGAGTTTTGATCCAATCCTAATTAAACACACCTGATTCCTGAATCAAGTCCTTCTGGCTTATTTGAAAACCCCTTGACACCCCTTCACTAAGATATTTGATATTATATATTAGATATTTGATTTGATTTATTATATTTCTCTGAATTCTTACCAGTCATTAAAATGTTTTATGTAAAACTGTGTGCCTTCCCTAAGACTGAAATCCTACTATCAGCCCTGTTCTAATAGCACACCTTGATATGTTACAGAGAAAACCCTTAAAAGATATCCTAGCAATTCATTTTTTGATGTTTTGCTTTTTGAGAAAACAGTATGATTTATGTATGTGTGGAGAAACACATTTTTGACATAAAAATGGCTCTTATCATATATGTATTATCATATACTGTTAATAAGGGGAAGTTATAAGAGGAAACATTCTGGTTATTAAACACAAAGAAAATTCAAAATACTGGTAAAACATCTGTAATAAATAAATAAATTTATTAATAATACTGAAAATTCCTTCATTTTAATACAGAACATTGTGCCCTATTTGTACAGATTTTTTTTTACAGTGCAGATACCCTTATGATATTCTTATTATTATTATTATTATTATTATTATTAATATTGGTTTACATTAATAAAAAATAAGAAAAAAGTCTGCAATTTTTTAATCTGCCATGTAAAACTGGTTACAGTATATCATGCATTTATTATTTAATTATTAATGAAACAATTATTAACAATTTGTGATCTCTTAGGTCTTCTTACCATGTTAATAATTGTAACATAAGTATTCATTTGAATTAATAACTTTTTAACAATTATTTCATTATAATAAATTAAATTATTCAAATATTATTTGTGAAAATGTGCCACGTAGGTCTGACGTCAACAATGCCAAATGTCACTGGTCCTTGTGTGTCTCCACCAATCACAATTCAGCAATGTGCATATAACACAAATAAAGAAGAGGAAGATTTTCAATAAACAAATAAATAACATTTTGGTCTGTTTCCCACACAGAGCTTATGAAGTATGGCTTCATAAGTCTGGAATACAGCGCTTAAGTCATATTGACAACTTTTATTGTAATTTTTAGAACTTGACAGCCCACGGTCAGCGTTCACCTTCATTATGAGGAAATGATCAGCGTGAACATCCTGCCTAAGATCTCGTGTTTGACAGAAGAAAGAAAATCACGACGACACAATTTTCACTTTCAGGTGAACAATCACAATTTGAACCCTACTGCTGCACGGCGGATCACAAGACAACTGTTATTAATTCTATTCATCAGCGCTCTTCAAGTCTCTCACCTTTATCTCTACCTGTCCCTCGTCTGCTTTTTTCTGTCTGTCTGTATGAAACATCTAGTCTGAAGTTCAGAAAACAAGCAATAAGCAAGATTTCCACCTTGTGTATGATGTTAATTAAAAAGTTGTGAGATATATCAAAGATAATAAACAATTAAAAGACTCTTCAGAGAGAAAAACACCTTGAAACCTCCTTTCCTTGAATGATAACTGATAAATGCAGTGAAATGCGATGCCTTGAATCATTGGAGACAAATCTAATCTGAAACACTTCAAATGCCCTCTAGACCCGTTAACCTTCATTCACAGGTGCTGCTGCTGCCCAGAACCAATAAATGATTTGATAAGTTAATGCCCCATTCAACCATTAAGCTTGTCATCTTGGTTTTACCTGCATATGACAGTAAAGGGTCTAGACCTTTCTCATTATATAAACGAAAGTAGAAATGGAGAGAGGAAGAGAGAGAGACAGAGAGCACAGCAGAGGGGAAAAGAGAAAGGCACGTTGATATTATTGGCTCTGACGCTCCCTTTTGTCTAGTCACATGAAACCATAAGAACAACATAACACCTGAGGAAAAAAGATGCAATAGCAACCAATTACAGCAGTGCCAGAGCCTGGAAATCGCTCCTGCTGCTCGAGTCATGACAGCTTTGAGTTTGTCCTGTAGGCATGAGAACTGGAGCAGAGCTTTCCTTTTCAATCGCACACAACATGTGGGTATGTTCACTAGATCCATCACATGCTGACATATCTAAAGTCTAATGATAAGGAGGCCACAGAAGGAGGATTCCCACACAGAAAGTGAGTTCAGTTTTCACTCTGACAAACCATTTATGAAGAGCCTGTGTGGAACGTTTCCAAAATAGGGTTTTATACTCAGTAGCTGGCTGCTTGCATTCAGTGCAGTACTTCTTAGAAAAATATTTACTCTTGGTCACTTCATGCAGATCAGATTATGATCTGGTTATGAAAATATCAAGTGTAAATGCTATTCAAGAAGCATGCAAATCTCTTTCAGGTAAACTATTAGACAAAAATAAAGCAATTTAGCATGCTAAAGGTAACAATTTCTTACTAAACTGTGTGTATAAGTTAAAGTCTCACTCTTTTATCATTAAACATAAAACAACACTTACTGTATACTATAACCATTCAGACCTTTGGGGTCAGTAAGTTAAAATTTTTAAATACTTAAAATAAAATGTACATTTTTAATTCAGTTGCAAAAAAAAGCATCAATAGTTTTCAATAGTTAATAACAAACAATAATAATAAGAAAAATTTCTTGAGCAGTTAAAAAACTTAGAATGATTTTTGAAGGATCATATGACACTGATGATCAGTCACAGATATATATATATACATATATACGTATATAAACATCTATAAACATCTAAAACAGTTATTTTAAAATGTAAAATGTGTATTGTGTATTTCACACAATAGAACTGCTTTTTCAAATCAAACAAATGCAGCCTTGGTGAGCATAAAAGTCTTAAAAATACTATTAAAAGTAACAGATTATTTAAAAAAAATATATTACTTTTAACCTTTGAATGAAAATCAAGCTGAGAACTAGAAATCCACTGCCTTTCATTTAAAGCAACCAAAAATTATTTCTTTAGTCCCAACACAAATAACTTTCCTTTCTACAAATTTAAAGCAGAGTGATATCATTAAGACTAAAACTAACTAAATGACTAAATGATATTGAGTTGTGACAACGTGTTTTAAATTTGTGCTGCATTATAATAAAGCAGATTTTTTAAAGTGTTGAGTGAACTTTATTATTATTATTATTATACACATTATTATTATTATTTATTGTTAAGTCTTACTATTTAAATGTTTTCTGTTTTCATGTCAGATATGTATGCATGTATGTACCACAAGCACCTTAAAAAATCACAGCAAATTCCTTGTGTCTGCGCACACTTGGTGAATAAAGCTAGTTCTGATTCTGATTCTGAACGTACAATATGCAGAACTAATATTCGTAAACACATTTTGGATAGCTGTTTTTCAAATGTGCACATCCAGTCGAATAGCAATTTGATCGATTAGGGTAAATACTGCAGACCATAATCTTTAAGAAAATATACTGTTAAAATGTCACATTATAGACACTGATATTCATTTAAACATAATTAAACCAGATTAACACATTTAACCTGTTAACCCGCATCTGGACACCGATGCACTGAACAGTCTTTGTTTGCATATGTCAATGTTTACGAATAGATTAAATGAAACGGGACAAAATTAATCTGGACAAAATATATAAACAGTAAAAAAAAACTATATGAACCAGTAAAAACATCATGTAATGTAACAGCAAAACAGCTCATTGCCTCCAATACCAAAACAATCTGCCGGATCTCCAGTACTTCACACAGAAATAAACAATCTCACGTTGGTAAATATTTGCAATTCATTCAGTCTGGTACTAGGAGGTGGGTAAAAATTGCACGCAATATGTTTAGGCCCCGGGCCCCTCTGACAAGTTATTGGAGAAAGGTTCATGGAAACATGCAGTCTATACAAACTCTCTATCAGTAAGAGGAGGCATTACTTATCTTCAGTGTTCCTGGCATTATGGTCTGCTCAATGGCTATATGCCTCATTGCACTTCATGGCTGATGAGAATGAGAGATTAAAGCTACAGCTGTGATACGGATGTTACGGCCACAGCGCACTGAACGCCCACTCTCCACCCGAAACTGATGAGACAAAGCGGCAGGCAGAGGAGCACAGCAATGAGTCATAATGGCTGGATCTGCCCTGTCCTCAGGATCAAGACCTGATCTTCTGGCTTGAAGCCTCAACAACATTTATTCCTAGACAGTATGTTCACTTACAGACTTCTGGATGTACTGATCTGTGCAGTGGGTTCAGCTTTGAGAGTTTGAAGTTAGGCTGACTATCAGTAGTTACAGTCTCATCTACATTTCAGCTTATTCTTAAAATGAAATTGGCGGTATCACCATTTACTGCTGTATTTGCAACACAAATTATTAGTAGACTTCTGTTTTTTTAATTAACAAAAATGACAGAATATGAGATAACTTTTAATTGAACTAACGATAACACTTATATAGAATAGCGTTCCATTAGTAACGATAGTTAATGCATTAACTAAACTTAACTAACAAGATAGGAGCAAGACATTTGCTATAATGTTTGTTAATCCATATTACTGTTAGTTAAAAAACTAAACTGTTCATTGATAGTTCATGGTAGCCCAGGTGCAATACATAATATTAACAGATACCACATTTAATTTTAATAATGTATTAATAAATGTTGAAATTAGCATTATCTAATAAATGCTTTAGAAATATTTTCATTATTAGTTAATGTTAATTAATGTAGTTAATTAATGCTAACAAATTAAAACTTATTGTAAAGTGTTATTATGCTGAAATATTATTACAATTTGAAATAATAGTTTTCTATTTAGATTTTTAAAAAAAATGTAATTCATTCCAGTGATGGCAAAGTTGATTACTCCAATCTTCAATGTTACATGATCCTTCAGAAATCATTCTAATATGCTGATTTGGTGCTCAATGAAAATGTCTTATTATTATAAATATTGAAAACAGTTGTTCTGATTCATATTTTTGTGAAAACTGAGATGCATTTTGTTCATGAATAGAAAGTTCAAAAGAACAGCATTATTTGAAATAGAAATATTTTATAACACAAAGGACACTGTTATCTGTCTCTTATATGTTTACTCATTTCACAAACAACTACAAACTAATTTATATAACTATAAACTTAAAGGAAGTGTAAAGTAGATTCATCTATTAACTGAAATCATATAATAGCTTACACATAAATAGAACAATACAGTGCAAAAACTGAAACTATAATAAAAAAACAACAAAATTAATGTGATAAAGACCTCAGGGATGCCAGACCCCCTGCTGGAAGTTATCCTTCAAATTATTCATCTCCATCATTATCAACGAAACAACAACTATAAATGCATTTTGAGTATGTTGCTAAATCAGGCTGACTCAATTAAAGCACCAACTCCAGTGGTTGGAAAAGTGGGTCAATTTGAAGAACGGTCTCTACAAGATTGGAACCGTCGCAAGCTCTCCACTGCCAAAATATAAATTAATTTATCAATTGGCAGCCAGAAACCTGCTGAGCTGAATACTAATGCAGCCCACAGAGGGAGGGCACATGAAGGCACAGACCCAGACTTCCCAGGGCATCAGGACCACAGGACTGCTGGAGCCAACATCAGTTTATACGGAGCTGCATTCCCTGTGCAGGTATATGTTTGATTGCAGAATCTTAAGGTGGATTCTCCTCAGAGATTTAAAGTAGAGCATCTCTTATTCAAAACTTGTTCTTTAATTGCGTTCCTGCACCTGCCCCCAGCGTGGCTTCTTTTGCAAGTCATCAAGCACAAACTCATGAAAGTACCACAACTTATTGGACTAATTATAAATAAATCTTTACTGGCAAACTTACAGCTGGGGACCAGCTTTGTAGTGTTTGGCAATGCAATAAAAGTTTCCAGCAGCCGCTGAGACAGCTATATGCTTCTCAACTGTATCAAAAGCTTATTACTTGTTATTTGATACTGTTAATCTTGTCAATGAAATTACTGCCAAAAATGTTAATTAGCAATGAATGCTCATGAACACTGTGTTGATTCATTACAGGAATATTTCATCGTAAGGGATTTGGAGAAATTTGGCATTACGTCACTTGCTCACCAATGTAAAATTTTAATTAAATTTGTAATTAAAATAAAAACATTTTAACCGCATTTTAATTCAATTAAATTTATATTTTAACTATCATTAGTATTTCATACTTCTGATGAAAATATGAGGAAAAAATATTTCTTTAAAGGAGATTAGGTTTTCATGAGAGTCTTTTGTTGATTCATGTTTAATCAATATATGCTGCACAATGTTTCAATATTTTGTTAATTTTTTTCTTGTCAACTAAAATGTTATGTATCTATATGTTATCTAAAATTCTATGCATATTAGTAAAATTGATTAAAATGAATATGACATGCCAAATTATTAAATAAATGTAAAATAAATATAACAAAAGACAAAAATTATGATTAAAGGTAGGATACTGTCTAAAGGAATAGACAGTAAGATTTATTCCCTTAAATATCCAAAAACCACGAACGTTATATATTTTGTTGACTTATGTACTTACATTATGCCAAATGTTTCCAAAAATATTTAAAACCACAATTTTAACCAGTGAAATGGTCTGTGTCATTACGTCACCTGTCAATGGCGTAATATCTACCCTACCCTCATTTGCTGGTAGAAACCATGCAAACACAGTGCACTTGAAAAATAGGTACAGTAAGTAGTAGTGTTGTCAATCCATTAAAAAAATGGACTAATTAAAGGGGTCATATGATGTGATTTCAAGTTTTCCTTTCACTTTGGAGTGTTACAAGCTGTTTGTGAATAGATAAGATCCCTAAAGTTGCAAAGACTAAAGCCTCAAACCCAAAGAGATATTCTTTATAAAACTACATTATCAGATATATATCATACATTACGTATGATATATATATACATATATATCATACGTAATATATATATATATATATATATATATATATATATATATATCAACATATCTACATTACGATGTGGGAAGATTTGCATAACGACCACCCAAATGTTCAAGCAAAGAAAGAAGGCGTAGCTTTATTGTTGCTGCCACCACCACCGCCACGTTGTGAAGACGCTGTGTGTTTCATTGTGAAAAGCGAAAATACTTTGTTTGGCCCCAAAAGAGGACACAACTAGAAATCAGTGGTTAAGTTGTATTTCAACACTGTTCCAGAACAGTTCAACCCAAATATTCAGATGTGTGCAGCACATTTTATGAGGACTGTTTCCTGATCCTGGGAGAAAAGACTACAATGCCGGCGCTTCTGACTCACAGACTGTAAGTACGTTTACATATTTAAAGGATTTGCCACTGACGTTTTTAGCAGTGTAGAGTATCGCTTGTTGTTTGTCATTTCTCCGATCACAAATGCAGACATGGTTTTATTTTTTTACATGCCGCGATGCAACGCAATGTGTAAAAAGACAGCGTAAGTCATTATAATCCGTAATTATGTCCCCACTGGATGCAACAAATGCCTTGTTTATAATGGGTTTTAATGTTTTTGTCTTGTTGCACCTGGCATGACAGTATGGTAAGGGGCGTATCATTTCCGTCACACGCTTGAGGTATTCGGCCAATCACAACGCACTGGATAATTGGCCAATCAGAGCACACCTTGCTATTCAGAAGGATAAGCTTTGTAAATATTGACGCGTTTCAGAAAGGCGGGGCATAGAGGAGAAACAATAATGTATATTATGTGGAAAATAATGTGTTTTTTGAACCTTAAACCACATAAACACATTTAATTACACCAAATACACAAAATAATGTTCTTTTTAGCAACATCATATGACCCCTTTAATCACAATTTTTTTTCTGAAATTAATCACAATTAATCCCACCCAACATTAAAGTTTTTAAATATACTTTTATATTGCAATAATTTCACATTCAATCTTCAAATTAAAGTAGACAGTGTTTTTTTAATATTTGTTTAATGGCGTCTTTTATGACTGAAGACCAGGAGCACTGATACAAATTCATTATCATTTGCTGCAGGTTCTGTCGCCAAAAATATTATCATAAAACAAAAATGGAGGTGAACACAATAACTCCCATTATTCCACACTCCGCCACCGTGTCATCGAACTTGAATAAGCAACCTCTAGCAGCAAAACGTACATTTGCACTGTGGAAAAAAAATAAAAATACTGATTGATAACTGACATTTTCCGCACTGCATAAAAATGCAATCAGTGTATGTTCATTTTTGGGGCCCAGGGGCTAAAGATTCCCACCCATTTCCTCTGTCCATTAACTAGTGTAGCTCTTCCATTTGCTCCTGTTGAGGTCTGATCATGGCCAGAAGAGTCGAGTACAGCAGGGGGCAAAAAGGTGGTTATTATCCTCATGTCTAATTATGTCTTGCTGAGCTGAGCACTCACAGCCTTCTAAATGCTCAGACCTCTGTAAGTGATCACTGTAATTCTGAGGTCAATACAGCGCTCTGTGCAAACACAGGGGTGTTTACAGAGTTATTTACAGACCCAATGGTTGTGTGCTATCAAGGATTTTCCCATAGATATGTTTGTACAGTATGTGATTGTTAGGAATCAGGGTTGGGAAAACCACTTTAAACTGTACCTTGCCAAGCTACATGCTAATCGTAATTTACAGTAGTTCGACTACACTTTCAAACTACATTCAAACTTTTAAAAAGGAGCTAATTACATTGACACTGGCTACAAATGCAACATATATTCAGTTCATGTAAATTGGTTCACTTACATGAACTGCTTGAACAAAGCAACTCAATGAATTGAATTTCCAATGCTGCGTGCACTTTAATGGAGGTTGTTTCAAAAATGTTTAAGACAAGGTAATATGTGGAATTTTATTGAAAAGATGTACTCCTGACATCTGAGCCTTCCGAAGATGCAGAGGATTAACTTACTTTCGTTTTTGAAGGGAAGGCCAATCCCCGATCTGCCTAAATGTATCTATGTTTACGCGAATCATTCGTGATCCAGCAGCTTCATCTACAGAAGAAGTGGGTATAAGGGTTTTTTATGAAACTTTGCAAATCACCTTTCCTAATAATGTGCTAGTTAGCAAGTTTTATGGCTAAATGCGGCTAAAGTTTAAAGTCTGAGACATTCAAAAACACAAAAAAACAAGGCATGTAGAGGTTTTCCATCCTTTTTATGAGAAGCTTTATGATTGCTCAATCATTTAAACCAAACTGAAAGGAAATGACAACTCTTTGCCATAAAATGTTTCTCAAAAGCAATGTTCCTCTCTGATTCTGTTACGCATCTTTCATTTTGATTGCTAGCATTTTAGTTGAATGCAAGTAGGACATTTTCCTGAATTATAGTTGGTTATGATAAAAAGTCAAGTGATGAAAGGGATCTCTTGAGTTACTGTTGCAATCAGCTACCAACGAGTGAAAGAACGTTTTGCTTAATCGCTTTCCAGTGTAATGGAAGCCAGCATCTTTGTTATTTACAACAAACATGGTCAGTGTGTTACAGGTATTATTGAAGACTAATGAGACAAAAGAAAAGGGGCTTCACATCGAAGTATTCAAGCCGCTCCTGTAGTCTGTTGTATGAACAAGATGATTCGAGAGTCACACCTGTTAGTAAATACAGCTGTCAATACCTTTCAAACACTGACTGAGTGAATGTAGCCTGTCAAAACTAAACTCTTCTCTTCCGGTCAATCACTTCATCCATTTCATAAACATCTTTTTTTCTTGTTTGACTGGAGGAAGCACAAGCTATGAATCCCTCATGACATCTGTCATTGTCTGTAACAATACATGGCTCTCTCCAGTCAAGACATATCAGTAAAGCAGAACATGATAAGGTGTCTGATAACACAGTCACGGTAATGAGACAGCTCTGATATGACCACAACACCAACTAAAACAATAGATTATACGCTATTGTAGCTCTCTGAACCTTATAGCAGTGGGGTGTACTGTATGAAAGCTATGTTTTCTGACATGTGGAAAAGTGGGCACAGTAGGAGGACGTGGAGTTCAGTATGCGGTTAATACTTGACGGCAAACTGGAACACCATTTAAAAAGTGTAAATGAGAGTTAACAAGCACAGCGTGACAGCACAAGCACAGCTATGAACTTGATGTGCTAAAATGCACTGTAAATTTTTGCTTCATACTTAAAGGAATAGGTATCCCAAAAATGCTAATTTGCAGAAAATGGAATCACCTTCATTCTATCCATTCTATCCATTTTCTTCATTGATAAAGATTTGGAGAAATTTAGCATTACATCACTTGCCCAACATTGGATCCTCTGCAGTGAATGGGTGCCGTCAGAATTAGAGTCCAAACAGCTAATAAAAACATAAGTATAATCCACAAGTGATTCACACGACTCCAATCCAACAAATAACATTTTGTGAAGTGAAAATCTGCATGTTTGTGTTTTTATGGGGTGTTTTCTTTTGGCCAGAAGTGACGGTTTGAAGTTAAGATTCCTGATGGATTTGTTTCTTACAAGCATGCAGCTTTTGACTTCACCAGATGTTAATTAATAGACTTAAGTCATGTAGATTACATGTGGATTATTGTGATGTTTTATCAGCTGTTTAGACTCTTGTTCTGACAGCACCCATTCACTGCAGTGGATCAAATTGGTGAGGAAGTCATGTAATGCTAAGTTTTTCCAAACCTAACACACAAACCTTGAAGTTTCATTGTAACCAAGTAACAAAAAGCATTACTTGTAGAACAGTACTAGTAATCCATCACTAAAACAAATAGCTGTTTGTAGAAACAAATACATTATCTGATTAAATCAGTGATGGTATTGTGAAGAGCACTCCAGCTTCAGAGGGGTACAATGTGTGCAGTTCAATTGGAAAGATTATTAAAGCCATCTTTTGAGTTTGGATTATCTTTAACGGGGAAAAAAACAGCAACATTCTTACATTCATGTCATGGAAAAGTCAATAGGTTTAATGAATGTCTCGGTTTGCTTCAGTGATAACAACAGAATAATGGAGAAGGCTGACTGAGCACTAGAGTCCCTGTGCCTCAGTGTTTTCTGCTATTGATCTTATACCGTTGCCTTTTACTCAGCTCACTAACTTCTGAGCTGTGAGAAATCAACCAATTTTTGGTGAACAGGCAGCACAAAACAGGTCGATTAATAACTGTAATCATAAAACACCAGGGGTTTTCAGAAAACAATGAAAAATGTAATATGTCAGTGCAGTTCATTTCTTTCAAGCCTGTAAGAAGTGAAAGAATGAACTAGGGACAGGCCCGTCAAAAGTTAAAACAAAAGCAAATAAATTAAAACATCCACATATGTACAGTGTGAACACAGTAAAGGGCTTTAACTTTTTTGCACAGGATCTCAAACTCAGGATAGAACATATTACCAAAACAATATTTTACCTTAAATAGCATTTAACATTTTTATTTGTTTATATTTACAAGGACAATGTGTATATGTAAGACCTATAATTTTTATGAAATGAATTGAATGCATCTCACATCACAAAATTGTGTGCAATCAGAATTGAATTAAGAATTCTATTTCAGTCCTGAAATTGAACTTATGTAGCAAATAGAACGTAGAATCGTTTAAGAATGTAGATTTTAGTTTAAAGGAAGTGCAGTTTTTAATAATGATTTTTACATTCTTTTGAACTATTTCCAGTTTGATCTACCCATAAACACACAACATCTGAATACATTTTCATATGTTAATACATTTTAACATTAAAATACAAACATGAATGTATCAACATGTGAATACATTTCCATTATTTTTAATTAATTATATTTCATAGATAACGGTAAAGTGCATGTTTTAAAGGAAGACAGTAGAAATATTCACTAATATTAAATATTCATAATTTGATATTAAAATTTATTAAGAAAAAAGGTATTTTGTGATGCTGTGGTTCAAATTTAAAATTTGAAATTTGCTTCTATAGTATTAAACTTAAGATTAGTTTAGATATACAGTGTGTGGGTGTGAGTAAATATATATATACAAAATTATTTCATAATTTTTTTAATTTATGTATTATTTATGTTTTGCCACAAAACATGTCTTGGAATAATTCAATTTTTCTGTAGTGTGAAGTTCTTTGAATTGCAGTTCAGTAAAACTCCTCCTAAACCAAATATTAAATTCAGCGAGTGAGTGAGTGTGTGTGTGTGTGTATCTGCTTCATTGCTATCTTACAGTGTTTCCCTGTGCCGCCAAGAGCAGCTCTTCATAATAAAGAAGTTGAAAGAAATCGCCGAGCCTCTCCACCAGCTGGATCAGAGCCTGTCTGATGTTCTGCTCACTCTCCTGCCTCTGTCGGGCCTGCTTCAGATAGTCATAGTCCTTCAGGAACATGTCCTCTCCTAGCTTCCGGCACACTGACCTAAGAGTCCAAATTTAAATAATAGTTTAAATAATCCAGTTCACATTTATGAAGAACTTGCAAAAGTCTCAAAACTCAAATGCAAGGAGATATCAGGTGTTCCTGCTCTACATGTATCCTACAGAATTCAGTGTCTTAACACTGTGGGACAAGTTGATGCATCCAAGCGGGACCTCCTGTGAAAAACGCTCCCTGACAGGTGTTGGGTATGTGAGCAGGCACCGTGAATCACATCCTTGTATCAATGTCAGTGTGATCTCTACTAGCACCTTTGGACCCCTCAGCAAGAGCAGAAAAGCCCATCACACACACACACATGCATAATGTGAAATACGTCCACAGCTGACAGACCTAAAATAAAACATCTTTTCTTTTCCTTTAAATAGAGTTCAAAATCAGTAATGCCTTTGTGAATATGTCCATTTAGTGTGAGACTGTGAGATATCTGAATGATTTATGAGTTGATGTAAGTGTTGACCAAGATGGAAATATCTATTTCATTCTCAAAACTGACAGTCTAGAGATCAAAGAGACAGTACAGAAGTAATGGTCCAACTGAACTCAACAGTGAAGGTCAGATAACAGAAGAAAAGGTAATTAGTTCCATCTTGGTATATCAGGAATTGTCATTCTTATGAGGGATAGAGCCATAGAAATCAGATTTCCTCTTGTCTAGGGAACTAAATTGATTTGGACTTTCAAGAAAGGGCACTTCATTGTTCTGGACAATAAGTGTGAAAAGCTGAGAGTGAATGATGAATTGCTGGCTGGCAGCAGTAGCTCAGATGTTTCTGCTGCGATATCATCTGAGAGGATTCAAACTTACAAGGTTTGGGTTTGTTTCACTCAGTAGCCTAAAGTCAAAGAAATGCCATCAAGTAGAGGATGTTAAAAGAACAAGGAATGAAAGAGACAACTGGAAGAGATGAACAATATCACCCTTAAAAAGCCAATTAAAAGAAACACATGTGGTCTAGATGATGTAGTGTCTTTCTTTTTGTGTCAGTCTATCTGTAGTTCAGAATGGCAGGAGCAGCATCTTTAGTCATTAAGGCCTTGTACTAATGTGACTATCGTTTTAAATGACTTATGATATGGTATCACTTTTGATTCTGGTCCCTTTGTGAAATCAAGTACTTTACAAATCATCCTAATCTATACTGCCTTGGTTTTATTGCAAAAACTCACAAAAGCAGAATCTTCTGACAGTATAAAGAACTGTGACGGTGATCTCAAACTCTTTTAACAAATACAATGATCTGTATAATTCAGCTGTGCACATACAAAGAAATAAATGACTAGTGTGGTTGTTTTTTGAGACAAGCAACAAAGGGCATAACACATAATTATAGCATGAAAGGTTTATTTTGACTAAATGGATGAACCCACTGTAGCCTTTAAAGTTTGGTATGTACATTGACAAAATAAAAGTCACACAGAAATTGCTAGTAAACTTCACAAACAATTACAAAAAAGTCAAGTAACACACTGAATTAAACATGAAATTCTGAAGTATACAGTATTTGTCCAATATCTAACTGTCTGGAGCCAACGTTATAGGAGTTATATACACTTTATATACAGTGGGATTAAAAAGTCTAAAAACACACCAAAATCATGGGATTCAAATAACATTTAAATATGGAAATAAAAAATTGCAATTTTTAAATGTATATAAAAAAATGTACAGGAATGTACAAAATACTTTTCACTCACATATTTATGCTGACAATATCATTTATAATGAAATGTATTAAAATAGAAGCTATTCACTAGTCGTCTCAGAATTCTGGACCCCACTATATATATAAAAAAATTTTTTAAAGTGTGCACCATCTTTTCGGTCAAATTCTTGCATTTGGGTTGTTGCCAAGCAAATTAAATCAGTATCAACAAAATTTATCTTTGCAGTGCAGAGAAAACACAGAAGCTGCATTAGAAGTGTCATTTAGATACATTTACACACTATTTAATGCAGCTCTGACCGACAATAAATACTTTAACCTGCAATCACAAATGCATAAATAATGTTTTGATATTTTAAACATAAAACATTGAAAACTGATGTTTGAAATTATTTTAAAAATGAAAAGGTACATTAATTTTTTTTTATTAATTAAAACCACCAGTAGGCCGCAGCAAGTCACTGTTAATAAGTCAGTGCGTTTGAACCGAATCATTTAAATGGGAGATTCATTCAGGAACAAAACAGTGTCATGTTACTCAGAGATACAAAGCAGCGCTGTGGCTGTGTTTGAAATGATTTTTGTTCGAGAAATAGAGCAAAAACAGGAAATATGGTGTCTACAATAAGTCTCTTAATATTAACTACTTGTTGAAGTTTTGTATAAAATCAATATAACATTTGTAATCATGCTTAATTTTGGAGAAAAAAAAAAACGTCACTCTTCGTGTGATATAATCTATATGAAATTATATAAATATATAAATTGTCTGCCCCATATCTTAAATTATGTGATAATTCTTAATTTTATTAGACTGATTTATGCAGTGAATGCACTCTAAATGCGCACGCGCACTAGTCTAACTTACTAGACTTCATCACCTAATGTATGCGTGCACTCTGTAGATGTGTCTTGTGTTTGCTTTTCGGGATATACTCATATCAAATCGCACATCATTAAAACAACAATTACGATATTATTGCAGACCATACATATTGCACACCCCTATGTTTATATTTTTATAATGCATTGTCTAATCGATCCACTAGTTCACATTTAAAGCTCCGCGTGTTTGCAGGGTAAAAACATGGGTGGATTTTCGCACTGGTCTGAACTTCGAAAAAACAACAGTTCCCTTTCGAAAGCTTCAGTCGATGCTGCGCTGCTCAGTGCATTGGGAAACGTCTTGTTCATGACCAGCTGTGAATAATGTGTGTAACACGTCGATGGAATTGACCCGGCGGTAATATAGCCTCGGTTGATGACGTCATCTGAGCGCGCCCGCAACACGGGGCTATAAATAGATAAGCCACAGGTGCATCAACAGGTCTTTTGTCTTCAGATCATTCTGTGCATGTGTGCGTCAGGAAGATTCTTTTTGTCTACTACAGATCTTCGTACAATGACCCAACGAAACAGTAAGTGTTGTGTTCCTCCATGCTCTCGTCCTATGTATGAGCTGGATACGCATGATTACTGTTTTGTTTGTTTGGGGGAAGAGCACGCGGTTCTGGCTTTAGAGACGGGCGAGTGCGAGCATTGTGAACTGCTCTCAGTGAAGATGCTTCGTGCTCGTCTGAACTATTTTCAGACCGCACCCACCTTTTTCGTCGGAGGGCTCTCGTGCGGGTCTGCGTGACGAGCGAGCGACGGGCCCGTCCCTTTCGCTTACAGTGTCACCAGATCCACGCATCCTCTCTCGTGATCTCGAAGCGCGCTCCGGTGCTTCTTCGATTCACGAGGAGGATGATATATCTCTTGAGTCTTCGGGCGATGAGCAGGCCGCCTCTGAACGCTCCTCTCGCGAGAGGAAATCGGTCGAGGAGCTGCTCGAGGTGGTTACTCGCGCGCGGTGGACAGGCTGCAGCTTGACTGGCCACGCGACCAAGAGACCCCCAAACGTAGTAAGCTGGAGGATAGGTTTCTTGTCGGGTGGTAGGAGAGAGAGACCGCAACATCAGTCTCTCCCCTTTTTCAAGGACCTCCATGATGATCTGTCGAAGTCATGGAGCAAACCATATACTTCCCGCATCTTTGTGCCCTCGACGTTGACTTTTTCAACTATCGTGGATGCAAAGTCGCGGGGATATTCGGAGATGCCTCAGGTTGAAGAGTCGCTTCGGTTAATACGGTCGTCGACAGGTTTAGGGAAGTAAAGAAACATGAAGAAGCGTTCGTTCAGTTTCTTCCTCGCTGCACTCAAGGGGAGGGGCCATCAGCCACCCAGCCTCGCCCCGGTCCTTCAAAAACCAGGGAGGTTAAAAAGCAGAGCGTGGCAGACCGTGCTCCCCCTCGTAGGGATTGGGGACAGGTTCGCCGTGCTCAGCAACCTCCCAAGCCAGACCTCAGGACTTTTATTAATAAGAAGAAGTCCTGACGCCATGGCGCCCGTGCTGGTGGGGGTAGTCCCTCAAGTGTTGTTTCTCTCTATATGGCTTTTTTGGCGGTTCCGTTGTGGTGAGAGATCGCCTCCATCCCCGCCGCTTCTTGTGCCTCGGGGGGCGGGGGTTTCCAGCGAGATATTAGATGTTCCAGTGCTTCCTGCCATCATTCTGGACACGGAACATCTAACATCCCCTCAAAAGGAAGTATTGAAATTGGTACCACTCTCAGAGAGTCTGGCAGCGTGGAAACTTCTGCCAGGCATTTCTGCATGGGTGTTGAGCACAGTACGGATAGGATACAGGATCCAATTTATTCGTCATCCTCCACGTTTCAACGGCGTGGTTTCCACTTCCGTGAAACCGGAGCTGATGCAGGTACTGTCTCAAGAGCTACAAACTCTTCTGGGCAAAGAGGCCATAGAACATGTTCCTCTTCCACAGAGAGAGTCGGGCTATTACAGCAGATACTTCCTAGTTCCCAAAAAGGGTGGGGGAGTGCGTCCAATCTTGGATCTTCGAGGCTTAAACCGTACAATCAGAGCACTCAAGTTCAAGATGTTAACCGTCAAGACGGTCGTGTCGCAAATTCGGCATCGCGATTGGTTTATCACGATCGATCTGAAGGACGCATATTTTCATATAGAGATTTTGCCACAACACAGGAAATTCCTGAGGTTCGCTTTCGGGGGCGAAGCATACCAGTTTCGGGTTCTTCCTTTCGGCCTAGCCTTATCACCCCGCATGTACACAAAATGCATGGATGCAGCGCTGGCTCCATTACGACTCCAGGGCATTCGCATTTTGAATTATATCGACGACTGGCTGATACTAGCGCAATCGCGAGAGATGGCGCTACAACACAGGGACATCGTGTTAGCTCATCTAGTTTCTCTGGGGTTGAGACTCAACACCGAGAAGAGTGTTCTCTGTCTGGCCCAGAGAACGACTTATCTCGGGATCGTTTGGGATTCGATCACGATGCGGGCACAACTGTCTCCCGCTCGGATCGAGACCATTCAGCAGACCATGAGCAAGGTCAGGCTAGGCCAGGATCGCACTGTTCGTCAGTATCAAAAAATTTTAGGTTTCATGGCTTTAGCATCCACGGTGATTCCTTTGGGGCTGTTACACATGAGACCGTTTCAGTTGTGGCTAAAAGCCAGAGGATTTCTTCGGAGAGCCAATCCTCAAAGGCAAATAAAAATGATACGCCGCGGGCTTCATACACTATCTCTGTGGCTCAGACCCCGGTTCCTTGCCTTGGGTCCCACTCTAGGGGCACTGTGTCGTCGCAGACTGCTAACGACAGATGCCTCCCTGTTGGGCTGGGGAGCAGTCTTGGATGGCCACCCAGCTCAAGGGGAATGGGGGGGTCGTCAGCTCGATTGGCACATCAATTGCCTCGAGCTGATGGCCGTATTTCTGGCTCTGAAATATTTCCTCCATCATTTGAGAGACTGTCATGTTCTAGTACGGGTGGACAACACAGCAACAGTCTCGTATATAAATCACCAGGGGGGTCTGCGCTCACGCAATCTGAACAAGATAGCGAGGCAGATTTTTCTTTGGGCCCAGGACAAGCTCCTGTCACTCAGGGCAGTTTACATTCCGGGGCGTTTGAATGTGGGAGCGGATTTACTGTCCAGACAGACACTTCCAACAGGGGAATGGAAACTCCACCCAGAGGTAGTGAAACAGATTTGGGAAAAATTTTACGAAGCAGAGGTGGACCTCTTCGCCTCCTATCAGACAGCGCAATGTCCCCTCTACTTCTCTCTGAGTCACCCAGCCCCCCTGGGTCTGGATGCGATGGCGCACACATGGCCCAGAATGCGCCTGTATGCATTTCCTCCAGTTTCTCTGCTCCCGGGAGTCCTAGCCAGAGTTCGCCAACAAGGGTCTTGCCTCTTGCTGATAGCGCCACGTTGGCCGAACAGGGTATGGTTCTCGGAGATAATATCTCTCCTTGACGGCTCACCATGGGCGATTCCGGAGAGGAGGGACCTTCTGTCTCAGGCAGGGGGTACGATATTCCATCCCAGGCCCGACCTGTGGAATCTTCATGTTTGGCCCCTGAAGGGTACCAGCTGAGGAAACACAGGGCTGTCGCCGGGTGTTATTGATACCATCCTTAGTGCTAGGGCTTCCTCCACCAGACAGAGTTATGCCAGTAAATGGGGTGTCTTTGACAGGTGGTGTGTGGTACACAATGTAGATCCAGTCAACTGCCATATTGCTTCAGTTCTGGACTTCATGCAAGAGAAATTGTCAACAGGCACATGCCCTGCTACTCTTAAGGTTTATGTGGCCGCTCTTTCGGCTTGCCACGCCTTGATTGACGGGATGCCACTCGGGAGACACCCTCTGCTAGAGGCCTACAGTAAAAACCAAGATGCCTTCTTGGGACTTAGCTATAGTTCTCGAGGGTCTGGTTGAAACCCCCTTTGAACCTTTAGAGTCAGCATCTGATAGACTTCTAACTCTAAAAATGGTTTTTCTCATGGCAATAACTTCTTTGAAGAGAATTGGGGATATGCAGGCTCTGTCTATCTCACCATCATGCTTAGACTTTGCCCCAGGGAGCGTGAAAGTGATTCTGCATCCTCATCCTGATTACCTGCCTAAGGTTCCGTTTTCGGCTGTACATCTGGTCATTCTAGACGCCTTCTGTCCCCTGCCGTTCACAACGCCGGAGCAGGAGAAATCTTATAGACTGTGTCCAGTCCATGCTCTTCAGACTTACGTCCACCGCACTAGCCAGTGGCGTAAGTCGGAGCAACTGTTCGTCTGTTATGGTGGGGGTAACAGAGGAGCAGCTGCCACCAGGCAGACCATGTCTCACTGGGTCAGGGATGCTATTGCTTTGGCTTATGAGGCGCGCGGTCAAGCTTCGCCTATAGGTCTTAGAGCTCACTCCGGAAAAGAGGGGTCGCCTCCTCTAGTGCTTTAGCAAGGGGTGCCCCCTTACAACAGGTTTGTGATGCGGCAGGTTGGTCCTCTCCGCACACATTCATAAGATTTTATAGTTTGGATGTCCATGCTACTCCGGGCTCTAATGTCCTTGAGTCAACATCACAAGCTAATGTCTGAGGCCTTCTTGTGGTTTGGTAGCACACCTGCACAACCTTAGGGGTCCAGACATTTTCAAGCACGGCAGCGTGGGTATTCTCGTTCCCAATGCGCTGAGCAGCGCAGCATCGACTGAAGCTTTCGAAAGGGAACGTTCCCGGTTACTTAGCTGTAACCTTGTTCCCTGAGAAAGCGGAACGAGATGCTGCGCTGCATTGCCGTACTGAAATATGTCCCAGGACTGCTCTTCAGACAAAATGTCCTGTTGATGCATCTGTGGCTTATCTATTTATAGCCCCGTGTTGCGGGCGCGCTCAGATGACGTCATCAAACGAGGCTATATTACCGCCGGGTCAATTCTATCGACGTGTTCCACACATTATTCACAGCTGGTCACGAACAAGACGTTTCCCAATGCGCTGAGCAGCGCAGCATCTCGTTCCGCTTTCTCAGGGAACAAGGTTACAGCTAAGTAACCGGGAACGTTTCATTGAAAATGCTCATTCTTTCTCTGCCAGCAGGTGGAGCATTTGGTAGAGATGTTTCCCCGGTAACGGCGGAACACAAAGCAGCACAGCACGGACTGTTGATTTAATTAATCATAACGTTTTGCCTTTTGAAGTTTAATCATCACATTCAGCCATATAGTATTTCTGGTCTTTCCGTCCCCAAATTTAAGACCTTTTAAAACCATAATTAAGACTTTCT
Organism: Cyprinus carpio; assembly: GCF_018340385.1. Lineage (NCBI taxonomy): Eukaryota > Metazoa > Chordata > Actinopteri > Cypriniformes > Cyprinidae > Cyprinus > Cyprinus carpio. The sequence continues at coordinate 22,613,727 of NC_056612.1, read as the reverse complement.
GGTACAATTTAAGACTTTTTAAGGTCTTAAATTTGATACAACTAAATTTAAGACTTTTTAAGACCCCGCGGAAACCCTGAAACTGTGACTTTCAATTTTCATTTTTTATCTGTATCACAACACACAGTCATTTCCTATGACAGATAAATATAATATTTTAATGGAATGACACCCCCTGTTTACAGTGATATTGATAGTTTGAAAGCTTTTTTTTGCCCAAAGTTTTGTTTCCGTCTTTAAGGATTAGTTCACTTCTGAATTAAAATTTCCTCATAGTTTTCTCAACCACATGTCATCCAATATGTCTTTCTTTCTTCAGTCCAAAATAAATTAAGCTTTTTGAGAAAAATTCCATGGTTTTTCTCTATATATTGGACTTCAGTGGGGTTTACTGAGGTGGAAGGTCCAAATTGCAGATTCAGTGCAGCTTCAAAGTGTTCTGCACATTCCCAGATGAGGAACAAGGGTCTTATCTAGTGAAATGATCTGTCATTTTCTAAAAAAAATTACAATATATATACTTTTTAACCACAAAGTCTTGTCTTGTCCAGCTCTGTGCATTCCGGTTCATGACAGGGTATGTCGAGAAACTCTCATCTCATTTTCTCCTCCAACTTCAAAATTGTTCTTAATCATCCTACATTGCTGTTTTACCGTTTTTTTGTGAAGGGCGTTTGACCTTCTTTGCATGTTCACTTTGTAAACACTAGGTCGGTACTTTTGCAGCGATGTAGGATGGTTTTGAAGTTGGAGGTGAAAATGAGATGGGAGTTTTTCGACTTTCCTTAACTGTTTCGAACGGAACTGAGTATGCATGCGCATTGCAGAGCTACACAAGACGGGCATTTGAGATTAAAAAGTATTTAATTTTGTATTATTTTTTTAGAAAATGACAGATCGTTTCGCTAGATAAGACCCATCTTCCTTGGCTAGGATCGTGTAGAATGCTTTGAAGCTGCACTGAAGCTGCAATTTGGACCTTCCACCCAGTGAAACCCACTGAAGTCTACTATATAGAGAAAAACACTGGAATGTTTTCCTCAAAAACCTTAATTTCTTTTCGACTGAAGAAAGAAAGACATGAACATCTTGGATGACATGGGGTTGAGTAGATTATGAGGAAATTTCAATTTAGAAGTGAGCTAATCCTTCATCTTGACAGTCAAGGGCATGAGTGATATTATAAAAACAAGTTTATAACTGTGCAACTCAGCAAAACCGGACAGAAAGGGCATCATTAAAGAAATTAAAAGATAGACAGTACTTATGATGATTGAATATTAAAGAAACTGTATGCACTGTCTAATACAAGATCTCAGTGAAGTGCAGAGGTGACAGATGAGATTAAGAGAAGAACAGGAGCAGGTATAGTTGGGGTGAATATGTTGAATATGAGGAGAGGGGGTGTTGAGAGGCATGTGTCACTGAAGAAGTGGAAAATGGCCAAAATGACATTTGTGAGTCATTCTGATACATTTTTGCAGTTTGCAGTTTTTAGTTCATATTTGCATATCTCTTGATGCAAAGATCTCAGAAAGCCACTATGAAACTATAGGAGCAGTTAGAGAGAATCACAATGACCAGATCCAAATGAAATCTGTACACTTTTTGTTTTCACATTTTCTGTATTGATTGTGGTGGGAAATCTATGTTCTAATTCATCTCAAACTTCACTGATGCTTTTGTGCCTTAATTAGAGCAAATCCTCACATCCACCATCCAGTGGCCTTCCAGTCTTCCCAGCTGGATGAAAGCATTTAGGGAGGAACAATGTCCAATTAATGTCATTGCTGCTGATTCCAAGTGGGCCTGGTAATCACAAATCATTTGTGCCACCTTTCTCCAGAGTCAGACTTGTAAATCTAGACCCACGAGCCGAAAAAGGACCACTACCCTCATTACAGAGAAAAAGTGACATGGAGTTAGAGAAATACTGAACTAATTAGCATGTGAATAGTAGATTTAGTGATGATGAGCTGATAGAGTGTGGATTATTTCAGGAGTTCAGTTAGACTCTAGATTGGATTTCCGAGACCATTCGACAAAATAGATGCCATATCTGTCCTTCATATACAAGTGCTGTTATTATTTACTAAAACAATTAAAAATCGTTTTTGTTCATTGAAATGAATCTGAACTAAAAATATAAATGTTAAATGACAATGTTAAATATAATATATATACACATATATATAAAGGAATATAATTATTTGAAATCTAATATAATAATTTAAAATATGAAAATGATTCAAGCAAAAACCTAATGAAAAAACAGAAACAATAGAACACAAAATTTAAAAGCAAAAAGAAAAAATTAAAAAAAGACAACTGAATTTTTTGTTACATTTATTAAACATCCAGTAACAGTAACTTTTCAGTCATGTTGAGATATTAACCCTGTTAACATCTTTTTCAAGTAATAAAAAAATCAATAAATCTTCATGACAAAAAAAAGTTAGTTATGTTTGTCAAAAGGGGCGATAAAGGTGATTTTTTTTACGATGATTTTATACAGCAAACAGTTGATAAAAATGAAACATTTATGATTTTTTTGAAATATTAGCATTAAAACATTTTTCTATGAAGCACTTTTTTTACAGTCTTATGCTAAAGCCTTGTATTGCCATGAAACTGTAAAAGCGTTACTTACCCATTACCTTTCTGCTAACACAAATTAACCATATTTCAATAAAAATATATTTATATAATGTTTAATATAGTACAGAAATTGATATTAAACGCGATGAACTGGCAAAACATTTCACAGAATGCTCCTCCACTTTAACTTCGCCAAACTAAGCTACTACAAAACCAACCATACTGTTTTCCAGTAGGATACCTGTTGTCACTATTTCTCATTAGTTCTGTTATTGCTGTCTTAACAAGATATAACAGGTCACCCGAGAGTGTTGACTGTCAACAGGGAAAGTTATGCCTCCAGGCTGACAGCAGTCATATCATACAGGTGTCAGGCCTGATGAGCAGCAGACAGCTGCTGATGCTGAGGAATGGCAGGGCTGCCGTGGCATCAGCTCGAGCTTCAGTGAGCTCAATCCTCCAGCCTGCTCAATCCTCTGCTGTAATGGGGACCGGGATATGAGCGTGTGCGGTCTGGGATTAAATCGATTGTGCCCCCCCTGCCCACTTCAGCGTGAGGTAATTGCTGTCTCCTTCTTTCCACGCTCCCCTGGAGTTTGACTGTGACTCTGGAAGTTTGAGCACTCCAGCATGGTGAAATGGAGAGAGCAAATTATTTTATTTTATGAACTGCATGGAATATGCGTATGATTTCCGTGATTTGTGGCCCATCTTGAGAAGGTTATGGCAATGTCATGAACATGGATTTAATTAATAGTGAACTCTATTGTTCAAAAGTTAAGGATAGGTAAGATGATCAAAAATAAAAATACAGTAGTAAATTTAAAAAATAATATTACAAATTTTAAATAATTTTTCTTATTATATTAAATTTATTCTTATTATAAATTGTTTATTTATTACTATTTAATATATTTATTATATATTATTATATATGTTTAATATATATTATTTAATATATTTTAAAATGTAATTTATTCCTGTGATGACAAAGCTGAATATTCAGCATCATTACTCTAGTCTTTAGCGTTACATTATCCTTCAGAAATCATTCTAATATGTGACCCTGGACCACAAAACCTTCGTAAATCACATGGGTATATCTGTAGCAGTAGCCAACAATACATTGTATGGGTCAAAATTATTGATTTTTCTTTAATGCCAAAAATCATTAGGATATTAAGTAAAGAGCATGTTCCTTGAAGATACATTGTAAATTTCCTAATTTTTGATTAGTAATATGCATTGCTAAGAACTTCATTTGGACAACTCTAAAGGTAATTTTTTCAATATTTAGATTTTTTTGCACCCTTAGATTCCAGATTTTCAAATAGTTGTATCTCGTCCAGATATCATCCTATCCCAACAAACCATATACAGTATGTGTCAATGGAAAGCTTATTTATTCAGCTTTCAGATGTATTTAAAAAAATTACCCTTATGACTGGTTTTGTGGTCCAAGGTCTCATATGATGATTTCCTGCTTAAGGAAAAATTATTATCTTCTAAATTTTAACATTTCTTTGGAAACAGTGATACATTGTGTTATATATGTAATACATATACATATATAGAGAAATTGACAGTTTTTTCTACAATGAATTTAATCATATAAAAATGATAGAAATCTTGCGATTTCTTAATATATTTTCAACTATCAATTTCTTTTCCACTGGGATATGATTAGTAGTTTTGAGTTTTCAAGATTTGTTATGCATTGTGACAGTCCATGCTGAATGTTTCTGTCAAACTGTTTAAACACTGGGGGGAAAAATGACTAGAAAGCTTTGTGGAAATAATATCTTTGTTCATATTTATTACTTTTTGTGAATCACTCAAACAACAAAAAAGCGATGAAGTTAAAGAAAACTGTTGCTGTACTGTGACATAACTAAATCGAGATGCATTATAAACATTCTTGTTTTATGAAGGACAAAGCTAAGTATGCTATTCTTAAAATTTAAGACACGGTAAAAGGAGAGCAATCAGAGCTCTCTGTTATTATGACACACAAATTTTTCAAGAAGCCAGGAATAAAGACAATTATAACTGAGAGACCTTTGAGATTACAATGACCAGCCCTCTTCAACGCTGTTGTCTCTAAGTCAATTTCAGACAGTGCTTTCATTTAAGAGAGGCGTCCCTGTCTAAGTTGACAAACTTGCTGCTAACACACACACACAGGCACACACGCCCACTCATATACATGCACATAGTCCATTTCCAGCTGATTAGTGGTGGTAATCAAGGCTGAGCTGCAATCAGCCCCCACTCCCAGCATGATAAACACAGCTCTCCGCCCGCCTCTCCACTTCCTGGCCAACCCCAGGCTCTTTCCTTTGCAATCACCACTCTCCATCCTTCTATAGAGAGCTCCCAAAACCCTGGGAACCTCCTCAACAACAAAAGCATAAAGACTAACAAGCATCTACTGCTCTGGGCCGTTACTTCGACAGCTCAGACGTTTCTCAACGGTACTGGTTCTTTGTGCTTGCTCTGATAAAAGAGGGCCGATATCTCAGTGAATGTATGCTTCCTACCACAGCTTTGATCAGCTTTTTTCAGAGGCTTAATGAGCTGCAGTCAACAAAAGAAGTCCTACATAATGATAAACAGAAGACTCAATACTATACGTTAACAAGTTTTGAGAGAACTCGTGCAGAGATGAGCTAGGTGAAGGAGTGTTATCATCATCAAATGATCACATCAAACAGCATCATCTTTTGTTTTCAGAAATACCCTTGAGCGCTGTCCTCAAGATATTGCCCAAATGCACATACTGTATAATCTACTGGAATCTAAAGAGCACAATGAAAGAGTTTTTACTGTCAGAAGGGCTGACTCAAGAAGATTCAGTCTTCAGAGATTCAGAGGTTCAAATCTCACGGCTGACAAGTGGCTTTTAGAGGAAATGGATTTGCATTAAATAAAATCCAAATGAGTTGATACAGGCATGCATCTGTAAATGGCATTAGCCTAGAATAATATTAAAAGCATCCGTTGCTTTCAAGGTCAAGATTTTGACATAAAAATTTACAGAAATGTAATTTATCACACTTGCAGTGACAGCCTAATAGTTTGTCTGATGACATCTGGTGGAACTGGTGACCCAGTATCATGTGTCCTTGGACAAGGCAGGATGACTAAGACGTATGCCTGATTCTTCAGTGAGGGGCACTTTTGACCAGTTGTATGATTTTGAACTAAAAGTAAAATTATTTAAAATGGTTTTCATTAAAGGAAATAAGATTAAATAAAATATAAACTGAAAAACTTAAACTTTACAAAAACTTTAAAAAGAATTAGAACTGTTCACAACGATGCTATAGAAGAACCATTTTTGGTTCCACAAAGAACCATTGAATCAAATTTTCTTTGAAGAATGTTTTTAGTTGTTCATGTAACCATGGTTCCTCGAAGGAATGAGACACTGCATCGGAGGACGCTTTGGGAATGCCCTTCAGCGTGACCAGCCCTGAATCATGTGTGTAATCAGTCCAATGGATGGGCGAGACGTCATAGGCGAGTGATGTCAGAGACCAGGAAGATTAAAACCACATGCGGCAAAGCCAGCATTTAGCCTCTAGGAATGAAGCAGGCACCGGCAGAGATGCCGGAAGTGTGGCACTGTGACGCAGGCGCCCAGATAGGTGGTTCTCTGTACTGTAGAAGTCACACTTTTCTTGGCGTTAAGTCTTAACCCCAGCTCTTTCGTGTGAGCGAGAACGACACCTCGATGCCGAACCGCCATCCACTCTGATTGAGCTAATATCAACCAATTTCGTGGTCGAGCTGTGAAAGTGTGGGGTGAGAGTGCAAGGCCAGAGGAAGAACCGGTATTGGTAGGCTTTTGTCCCCAAAAGCAAACCTCAAGAACTTCCAATGAGGAAGGATTGAGATAAGTGCATCTTTTAGATCGATCGCGACACACCAGTCCTCGGACTTTCTCTGAGACAAACTTGCCTGTTTGCGTGTTGAACTTCAGTCCCCTAACTGAGCGGTTCAAAAGACGCAGATCTAAAATAGGATGGAACACCTCATCCTTCCTCGCAACGGTGAAGTACCGGCTGTAGGACCCGGACTCTGCAACACGAGGAGGGACCACCTCGATGTCCTCCGTCCTCAGAGAGTGTCTACTTCTGTTCCATTACCAGAGCCTGCTCGGGGCCCACCAGGGTGGGAAAGTCCCCGTTGAATTGAGGCAGAAGAGAACCGAACTGGATTCTGTGGCTTCTCACTACAGTGTGCAGGACCCATTGAGACACGTTTGGCAGTAGTTTTCACGCTGCCAAATAGTCTACTAAGGAAATTAGCCTCTCGAGACTGATCTCTGGTGTCATCAGAGCAGTTAGCTCAGTGCCCTGAAGCAGTGCACCGGCAGGAGACGGCTGAACTAGCTGCTCTGGAAACCTCCGTGGGGGTCGCGAGCTTCTTAGCACCGCTACTTTTCCGGGCAGTAACTTAGAGAAGCGCTCGCCGGAGACCGCTGCGCCCTGGAACACCGGCAGGGTTGGCAGATCGATATCCTGAGGGCAATGAGGAGAGACGGGCACCGTGTAATGCGGTGTATGTCGCTTTTCCCCAGAGGGAGCTGGCCCTCAAAAAGTCCTAGGCCTTAGGTGTCAGGACATTTACAACAAAGACTATCCAGCAAGAATTACGGTCCGCAGAACCGGCTTCTGCTAGAAGTTTTAGGCCTGGGAGCGCCACTCTGACTCTAGACTCTGCAGAGTACGAGAAGTGACGTTTCCCACGAGGGGGTGAAACACGGTAGGGTTGTGACTGCTCCCGCCCAGCAGCCCTTGCTAACCGCCTCAACCTCCTTAGAGGAAGAGAGGTAAAACACGTGTTCACGCTAGAGAAATTATATCCGAAGAGCCCCTGTATATCTAACTTCTCATAGTCAGATATATATTTCATTTTATTCCTCAGAATTAAATATAGTCAAACAACCAGACAAGTAAACACGGTCTAGTGTAGAAAAATTCACATCAAAAACGAAATGATGTAATATACACAAGTTTTTTTTTTTCACTCAGTCACACAAACAACATCAATCTCCTCAGAGAAAGATGAACGCTGCAGCGAGCTCTCACTCAGAGTGGGAAGATCCGCAGCGCAGGCTTCCAAGCTTCGAAAACGAACTCTAGATCTAGGGAACATGGTGGAGATAGGACGAGCCGTCTCCAACCCATCCGCCAGATTATGGGACCGCAACCGCAAGATCACATGCATGGACACACTCCTCGAAGCGTACCTGGCAAGAGCGGAGCGCTTAACAGTGAGAAAAGCACAATCAGCCCCCCGAGAGCCGACTGCGCGAGCTCTACTCCTCATTAATGCTGTTCATTATAATATCATGCATAATATGCTTGTGCAACTGATGCTTGTGCAACTGGCGAGCTTATCGACGCCTTCCACATCAATCTCCTCAGATAAAGACAGGCAGAGCGTTGCGCCCTCTCACCAGGGGGAAAGTACCACAACACGGCCTTCCGAAACCCAGAGAGCAGGCACCTGATCTGGTGGGTAAGGAAGAAGATAGGGACTTGCGCGTCTACATTCCTTCCACCGGATCCAAAAGCGAAACTTGCGAGCACAACCACCGCTCCGCCTCGGCGAAAGCGGGGCTGGCACCATGAGAAATGCCAGTAAAGGCTCCCTCCTCAAAGAGAGCCTTGTGAGAGTGAAGCAAAGCAGTAACAAAATGCTCGCATCGCAGCCGCCAACTCCCTCAAGAGCTGATTCTATGTGCTTCACTCTCAAGCAGCCAATACACAAACTGCCTGTGTCCCTACCCCTTTTTTTCTTTGCGGGCAGGGAAAACACACAGCCTGAACGCTGCCTGCTCTTGCCCAAAATTTCTCTTGACTGAAGCTTTGACATAATGGAGCTTATCAGTGGACAAACAACACTAACAACACAAACAGATAGCGACCGACACACACACAGAGCGCTTGCTGAAAGACAGAAGGCTAAATGTGCTTTTAAGCTTCCTGGTCTCTGACGTCACCTGCCTATGACGTCTCGCCCATCCATTGACTGATTACACACATGATTCAGGACACGCTGAAGGGCGTTCCCAAAAGGCATTTTAAAGAGTGAAAAAGGAAAAAGCATACAAAATTGCTAGAACCTAAAACTAAAATTAGAAGGAAAACTGAAAATATACAGTATATAAAAAACTAATTCAAAATATTAACAAATATTACAAAACTACTAAAATAAAACTGCTTGTGACTACAGCGGATTAAATAAGTATTGAACACATCAACATTTTTCTCAGTAAATATATTTCTAAAGATGCTGTTGACTTGAAATTTTTACCCAGATGTCGATAACGACCCAAATAATCCATACATAAAGAAAACAAAACAAATAAGTTCAGAAATTAGGTTCTGTGTAATAAAATGGAATGACACAGAGAAAAAGTATTGATCACATGAAGAAAGGGAGGTGCAAAAAGGTATGGAAATCCAAGACACCAGCTGAAATCAGTAATTAGAAAACAATCCTGCCCCTGGTCAGTGGAAATTAATATTAGCTGGTTCAATCCCAACACCTACAGTACCAGGATGATGAAGATGAAACAAGGCTGGACATTTCAGCAAGACAATGATTCCAAACACAGCCAAGGAAACTTTTGAATGGTTTCAAAGAAAGAAAAGAATAGCCCAGCCAATCACCTGGCTAAAGAAAGCTAAAGATCAGAGTTAATAGAAGAGGCCCACAGAACCTTCAAGATTTGAAGACTGTGGAAAAATGGGCCAAAATCACACCTGAGCAATGCATGCGACTAGTTTCTCCATACAGGAGTTGTCTTGAAGCTGTCATTACCAACAAAGACTTAAAAAAAATAAATAAATAAATAAATAAAAAATCAGTAGTTCAATACTTTTTCTCTGTGTCATTCTATTATATTACACATTACTTAATTTCTACAGTATTTGTTTTGTTTCCTTTGTATGCATGGATTACTTGGGTTTTTACCACATCTGTTGAAAATTGTCAATAGCACCTTTAGAAATATATTTACCGAGAAAAATGGTGAAGTGTTTAATACTTATTTAACCCGGTGTATATGACTTTTGAAAAAGGATATTTCTAGAAAATATTAATTTATATTTGGTGTAATGGTAATGGCAGCAGTAAAGGGGACAATTCTATACATTTATTATTGAGGGGAAACAAAATTGTAAAATTCTGCCAAATTTACCGTTCTGCATTATTTAGTAGTCTTTTGAATGTTCTTTAAAATAATTAAAGAAACTAATTCAAAATATAAAAATAAAGCATAAAAACTTTAAAAATCTTTCTAGAGGACAGAAAAGTCACCCATATTATTATTTTGTCAAAAAGTTCCTTCAGTTAAAACGTGACTCAACTGAGTAAACCACCTTACAAAGTAAGAGAATTTTACTTGTTCAGCACTAGAATCTGCCTGCACCTGCACATACCTGATAACTTATTCGCTCTGAATGAAAGAAATGTGAGCTGAGTGGAGCTGCATCTGGAAGAACAAGACTGTAGAGTCAACGCACAGCTGACGAGAGGCTGTGCAGGGAAAATGCAGCTGTTGTAAATTGCTACCTGTGCTCTACTTCTCCCTCCTCCTCATCTTTTACACTCTTATGAGATTTGCAGAGAGGGAGCTGACAGCCTCTAATTCCTGCCCTCACAGGATGAGCACTTCTGTTATTAATATCTTCAACCCACACTTAGTAGGGGAGCCATAGACCCGGCCTGCAGTCAGGAAAGGTTCTGCAGTCATGCTGAAAGAAAGACAGAGGACTCTACCAAGCTTATACTTGAGAATGGTGTGGTATGAAACAGTATGCAATGGTATGGTACAATATTGTATGGAATCGAAACAAAGTTTTGTACATTAGGACAGAGGTTTTAAAACTCAAGTGTCTGCAAAACAATGCTAGGAAGTCAGAGAGAAAAAGATATATAATAATATCAAAAAAGGTAATTAAGTTCAAATTTACCAATTTTATTCCATTGACAGCCATAGAAACAATGATACTGTTTAGTTTTATACACCTGCTGTTTAAGTACTCTGATGGACTCTTGCATATAAAGAGTAAAATATAAGTATTTTCCAGATAATATTTATATAGTTATTTTTATTCTCTATATATTTCTCACTGTATTTGATTTTTGTCATAGAAAATACACAACCATTTAAAAGTTTGGTGTTTTTAAGATTTTTTTTATGGTTTTGGAAAAGGTTTCTTATGATCACCAAGACTGCATTTATTTGTAGCCTGTAATATTTTGAAATAATATTACAATTCAAAATAACTGTTCTCTATTTTAATACATTTTAAAATGTTATTTCTGTGATGAAATTACTCCAGTCTTAGATGTCTCATGATCCTTTAAAATCCATTCTAATTTGATATGGCCTTCAAGAAACATTTCTTAACAACATCAATGTTGAAGACATTTGTCCTGTGTACAACAGTTTTTTCAGGTTTCTTTGATGAATGTAAAGTTCAAAAGAACACAATTCATTTGAAATAGAAATCTTTTGTAACACTGTAAATGTCTTTCATTTCACTTTTGAAAAGTTTAGTGCATCATTGCTAACATATTAATCTCTCGCAAAATAAAAAAATCTGACTGACCCAAACTTTTGCAGGGAATAATTTGTTGCTCTTGTAGAGATAATACAGACAGTGAAGAGGAGAAGAGAATTGGTTCTTTGGAGAGAATGATGTGTACAAACGACATAAGAAATGAGAAAAGAACTTGAAGCTATCAACACAGAAAATGACAGAGATGATGTCCTGAGGAAAAATGGAAAAGCATCTGTGCACAATAACCTGAAAAATAGCAGTTTAGCTATTTGTATCATAAATGACATTCCAAGCAGAACCTCATATTAAAACGTACCTATATAAACACACCACAGGGAGGAGTCACCAAGATTATTGGTTTACTAACACAGCAGGCGCAGATAATGATATATACAAGTATACAAAAAGACCAATATATATGAATTTTTGTGCTTTCAGACATTTGTTCATGTTTGGAAATGCTGTCTAGAGGCCCCTAAATGTAATTTTGAGTTCATATAATGCTCATATAATGTTCATACTATACTCACATAATGCATGATTTGAATCACACATGAAACAGTAATATACGAAAAGGAAATTTGTACTAGAATCTGCCGTTGCAATCCAAATTAATCTGAAAGAACACTGAAACAAAAGGAAATGACATAGCCATTAAGGTGCTAAATGATCATTGCTAAAAACAATTAAAGAAGCAATGCTACAGTCTTGATGACATTTTTGCATACTAATTATCAGTGATGCACTTTGCCCATGTTTGTGGCCTGCTGATACAGCTATTGTACTATTTCTGATAAATCATTAGAGAAGTTCAGTGCCAGGCTCATGCTGGTTTTAGCTGTAAGCCACACATCTGTCTGGCCCTGTGAAGATCAGACTCGGGCTTCAGGGATTGAAAAGTGGCAGGATGGGTTTAGGAGCCTCATGACCAAGAAAAGCAGGCTCAAATACAGAACAGCGTCAGACAGTATGCTGACTGCAGTGGCAGGTGGATTATATCAGAAGTGATCTACTAGCTGGTCTTTAATTGGGTCTGGGAGAGCAAAATATCTGCATTGAACAGGTCAGCACTTCTTAGTCTCATTTGTTGGGAGACACAGACATTTTATACAGTATAGAAACACAGAGAAGCTTTATAAATCAACACAGCTATAGGAAAGAAGGATAGAATCTCCATAAAAATGCTTCCAGGCATGTAGGTAAATGCAATTATTAGTGAATAAAACCCATTGTGAGGTGCATGGGGTGTGTTAGAAACTCTTCAAGAGGTGATGGCTGTGAATAGGTCAAGGATGACACACTCACTCTCTCATGTGCTGTATTCTGCCCTCACCCATGGAGGTATTGATGCTACTCACTCCCAGAGAACCCTGCTGAGGCTTCTGTTCTTCTGATCCTGAAACACAAAGACAGTGCATATACAATGTTAGATAATACTTTTGACTGATTGGAATGTATTTGTCTCTGGACTTTTGCTGGAAAATGCTTGACTAATATAAGCCTCTACATATTACATACATAGCATGTAAATAAATAATTAATTAAATAAGTATATTTCAAGCTACTGTTCAAAAGAATTTCTGTTTCAACAAAAAAAAAAAAAAAAATGCTTTCTTTTAACTTTCTATACATCAAAAAAAAAAGTTTCCATGAAAATATAAAGCTGTTTCTTGAGCAGCAAATCAGCATAAAAATGATTTCTGAATAATCATGTGACACAGAAGACTGGAGTAATGGCTGCTAAAAATTCAGCTTTGCCATCAAGGCAAGGCAAGGCAAGTTTATTTATATAGCACATTTTGTACACAGTGGTAATTCAAAGTGCTTTACATAAAAGAAAGTAAAATAATCATGAAGAAAAATAATAACAAAAATAAAACAAGCAATTTTAAAACTTTGGAAATGATTTAAAAATTGACTTATTTAAAATGAATTAAAAAAGTTAAAAATAGAAAATAATTTTACATAATATACAGTGAATACGTAAAATACAGTGCAATCAGTTCGGACATCGCACAGTGCTCATTCAATAAATGCACAGCTAAACAGATGAGTTTTGAGTCTAGATTTAAATGTGACTAATGTATTAGCACATCTGATCTCTTCTGGAAACTGATTCCAACTGCGGGCGGCATAGTAACTAAACTAAATGCAGACTCCCCTTGTTTTGTGTGAACCCTTGGTATTTCTAACTGACTCGATCCTAATGATCTGAGTGGTCTGTTAGGTTTATATTCAGTGAACATATCTGCAATATTTTTTTGGTCCTAGGTCATTGAGTGATTTATAAACTAGTAAAAGTACTTTAAAATCAATCCTAAATGTAACTGGAAGCCAGTGTAAGGACCTGAGGACTGGTGTGATATGTTTAGATTTTCTGATTCTAGTCAGAATTCTGGCAGCAGTGTTCTGGATGAGCTGCAGCTGTCTAATGGTCTTCTTGGGAAGTCCGGTGAGGAGACCCTTACAATAGTCCACCCTGCTGGTGATAAAGGCATGAACAAGTTTCTCCAAGTCTTGACTGGAAACAAAACATCTAATTCTTGCAATGTTTTTGTCATCACAGAAATTACAACACAGAATTTGAAATCATATTCAAATAGAAAATAATTTAAAATGTATTTTATTTTTTAAATAAATAATATTTCACAGTATTGCTGTTTTAATTGTAATTTTGATCAAATAAATGCATGAGAGACGTCTTCAAAAATTATTTTGTTACAAAAATGTTACCAACCCCAGACTTTTTAACAATAATGTATGTACATAGTAAAAAACGGACTTTCTAACAAGTGAGGGGTCTGAATCTGAAGGAAGCGGCCTTATTGATTCAGTTTATCACACAGAAATATTACATATTATAGCTCTATGCTGTCTATGATGCAGAAAAAACTAGAGAATAATAATAAAAACAAAAACAAAAACAGTGCATCTACACCAGTGCAATAAATGTATTTATCTGCACATATTTTTCATGTTTAATATGAGTTCATGTTTATGAGTTAGTCTTTAATAAAAAGCCAGTTTTACGGCAGAATATTGTAGAGTTTATGATTTCATTGACATCATGCTGTAGCTATTAGAGAATAACAAAGAATAATGGGTACCAGGGGAAGATATTTTACAAAAATAAATACATAAAGCAAAAGGTTTGTTAAAGTTCACTTTTATGTAGGCCCAGTGCTGAATAAAGTCAGAGATGTGATAGTGGAGCTCAAGCAGAAAGCTGCATTTCTGAGCTGTCAGCCAAGGTGATATGTGCGTTACGGTTCACCAAGCCAAGCACTTCCTCCCCACCCTGTGTGTGTGTGTGTGTGTGTGTGTGTGTGTGTGTGTGTGTGTTTCACCAGGTGATGAGGGGACACAGAAATCATGTGTCAGAGCACCTTGTGCACTGTGTTGAGTACTGTATGTCAAATATGTGTTTGTGTGATTAATATCACTACTGGCCTTTTAGCAGCATTATTATAAGATGAATAACACTCAATGCACCACTTTCCTGTTACTGTATTTTAAAAGTACACATAAATCCATCTTTTGAACTGCAGTTAAGTTAGATAGTTCGAGATGAATGCGATATCTGAAATTTAATCTACTGTTTCTCACTGTCAGCCGAAAAAATATTTTTTTTGTTTTTCTCTCCATTTTTTCTATCAGTCCTTTTTCTGACTCCTTGTGCTGACAAGTTGGAGGAAAAAAAAGAAAGAAGATAAGCATAGAAAAGTGTTTCTTCTCTTACTGATGCCAAAAGACCAACCCTGGGCTGATATTACCCATCTAGTATTATCCTGCTATCATTCATCTTACTCTACAGAGAAGCTGAGTTCAGAAGTGAGGAGTAACATTTTCATTACAGGGCATAGGAGGATCAGTGAATAGTGTATTGTTATTATATATGGCCTGATATGAGGATTTAGTAATTTGCCTGCCCGTTCTCGTGAATAACAGGCTTTGACAAAAGCTATTGATAAATGACGATATCAGCATGCATGAACACCACTCACAAATAAATGCTAACTCAAGCTGATATATACAAACACTCAGAAATGTATGAAAGCCATTGCATTGGATAACAATACCAAGCAGCATTTAAAGAAATGCCCAATGCCAAGCACACTTTTCAAACCAAACTTTTCACAAAAAGTTTTAAACGCCACAAATAGATTATAAATAGAATAGAAAATAAAATAATACAAAATAAATAACAATGAAAGAAGAAGAAGAAGAAAAAACAACAACAACAAATCCGTTAAAATGAAATAAGATTCTACATTAAAATGAATATGAGGTTAGTAATAATAAAATTGGTTAATACATTTCCTTAGATGGTCCAAAATGGCTGTTTATATAAAGCCTTTGAAACCTAAGAAGGTAAAATAAGCCAGGAAAAAACTAAGCGCTGGACATAAATACTCCAGTTCTATCGATGAGGAAATGCACAGAACTTATCAGATGTGGTCAGAGCCTTTAAATAGCCTCACATGAATTACCTAATCAATGTCGCCATGGCTTCAAGTGGCAGACAAACAGGCTTCCTGACATTCTCACCTCAGAGTCATCAGGAACAAGGAAAAAATATTCAGTATCACACACTGAGAGGGGTGAAACTTCCTTTGTGGGAAGTCGTCGCCTAATGGTTAGAGAGTCGGACTCCCAATCGAAGGGGTTGTGAGTTCGAGTCTCGGGCCGGCAGGGAATTGTGCATGTACAGTTCTCTCTCCACCTTCAATACCATGACTTAGGTGCCCTTGAGCAAGGCATCGAACCCCCAACTGCTCCCCGGCGCTTACGAGTCTTTAGTAGAAGGCAGCTTTTTAGGAGGCCTATGACCTTCCGTAAGCAGTTTTTGTCTGCACACTGACCTCTCATGTAATTGGACAGTCACTATTGGAAAATGATGCTTTACATCTCACAATGGCAATGGAGTGTACCTGCCAGTGGGGTTGTATTGGTACACGGGCCTATCCCAAAAAAGAAAAACACACCAGCCAAAAAACAAAACAAAACCTAGATCTGATGGATTCATCTTTGTTTTATGCTTTTTCCTGTGTGGAATGACTAGGAAAATAAGATCATAATAAATACTCACCAACCGAGTCACCATTCAGAACATCCTCCATGTGTCTGATCATGGCCTCCAGGTCACTGTCCTGTGACACACAGGGACACACAAGGAGCGACACGTTCAGGCTGAAACACACCATATGTTCCCTCTCGCCTACATACAGAGATGTTATAATATTAGTGGAAATTACAGGGCTGAGAGTGTGCCTTCTCTATTTATTTAGACCAACTCCCTGATAACAGTCTAGCCACACAGGGGTCTTGAAATACAGGTCCTATAAACACCATTTCGGATCAATGGGTCTCCTATCTGAAATGATAACGTGACCTGGAGGGAGAAAGTAGCACCTTGATAAAGGCAACCTGAAGGGTTTTATACTCCCTTGAGACATTCACCAGATGAAAGCCTCTAGGGTAGACTGAATGAGTCTGAAGCAGGGCTAAAGGTCCATCAGCAAAATAATAAGGTGCACTTTTGCCCTTTATGGACTTTTAGAAAATAATCTCTCCTAAAATATATTCACACTCTTACTATTTTTAAGACCTCATCTAGTAAAAATGTTCAAAAGTTAATATACATTTAACACAGGATTATATATATATATATATATAGTTCTTGTAAAATATTTCCATCAAAAGATCATTTCCACCACCTGTAAATTAAACAAACAAAAAAAAACATAAATTACTACTGCTACTATTATTATTATTATTATTATTATTATTATTATATTTTACAGTTTAACTGACAATTATGCACAATTACAATTGCCACAATTTTATATAAGATAACTATTTTTTACATATACATTCATCACAGTTTTTTTTTGCGAACATTATGAACATTTCATCATGAAATTTTCAAAAGATAATTTCTCCATGTCATCTACAACAGTTTTAAAATAAAATAAAACCCACTATTATTATTACTATTAAGGATAATAATAATAATAATAATAATTAATGTATCATTATTATATTATATTATATTATATTATATTATATTATATTATATTATATTATATTATATTATATTATTTAATTTTTTTATGCTGCCTTTCATTTTTTTATATTAAATGTCAGGGACATGGATAAAAATGCATTTGAAAAGAAGCAAAAATAAAAGTGCCATGCATGAAGAAACATTATTATAAATGGAAAACCATATTCAAACTGCAATTGGTTTGCAGAAAGCAGGACCTAGTTTACTGTGAATGAGACACAAGTACATTTTGGTAGAAGGTAGGCCTTTGGGCAGTTCAAGGGTATCAAGTCATGCTATCTATGCAAAACATCGAAATGAGAAAAGAAAAAATGCTGGTGCAGAAGAACCGGCTATGTATTATTCTGCAATTTACAAAATGCAATTCTTCTATCTGCAATTCCGGGGAATCTCAGCCGGCTACGGCTGGCAGCACAAACATCGCCACTCCACTCTTACTGTGAGCCAGCTAATTATCAAATATCCACTGGGGCAGAAGTCTATTCCACTCTCTCTTTTGGTTTCATACTTTATACCATCACGGTTCAGAGTTTTTTTCTTTCCTCCCTCTCGATGGTGACAAATAGTTTTTAATCTATCTTGGCTAGCCTGATCGAATCGTGCAGAAGCCTGGTATTGGATTGCCGCTTTAAGAGTGTGCTGAGGTGCATAGTTCATGATCTCTTGGGAGTCCAGATGAGCCCCTGGCTCTTTTGCACCTGATCTAAACGTATGTGTTTGCTGTTGTGCCTCTAAACTCAAGCACTACAAAGCATCTGCAATAATGAGTTTGAGTTTGGCTGAGAAACCCTCTATGAGCAAAATGCATTTGCATAATGTGGACTACAATACCGCAGACAAGTGGTATCATATTACGTGTACATTAACCATTACCTGTAGACTCGAGTGCATTTGAGATATGACTGAAATCATCTTATTCCATGCTTCATAAACAGATAATCCTGTCAATGAAGGCTTATTAAGACTTGAGGGTGTCTTTGACTTTAGTGTGTGAATAATTCAAAAAGATACTGGAAGGGAAAAGAGGATACTTGAGGAATATCAAACCAAAAGTGTCCTTGAGGATGGAAGGAAATATGGTATTAGCATATGGCTAGTTGATGCAGTTTATTTTCAGATGCATACTGTATGAATGTATAAAGGAAAGTGTAAGTAACTGGTCACAATTTATATGTTTTTCTCTGTTTAAAAAACATGTAGCCTACCCTAGTTCAACTGAAATGGTTGCAATGCAACCTTTAAATTAATGTGTGGTCATAAAAGCTGAATGCATTATTAAAAGTAAAAAAAAAATAAAAAATACATTTCACAGCGAATGCCAACGTCACAACTAGTGTACTAAAATACTTAATGTCAACTACACTTACATTCACCATATATACACCAGCATTCAAAAGTTTGGGGTTGGTAAATTTTTTTGTACATATAGTAATAATAATATAATTATTATTATATTATATATTACAGTTTGTTTGAAAATTATGCACAATTATAATTGCCATGATTTTATACAAGACTTTAAATTAATTGTAAGTTAACAAACCTTTTTTTTCCTGAATAAAATATGGAAAAATGTATAAATATTTCACTATGTTTAGACTATCATAGTTTTAAAAATGCAATACATGTAATGTAATTTAAAGATAATTTATATACAAATTCAAAGCTGACTTTTCTGCAGCCATTACTCCAGTCACCAGTGTTACATGATCTTTCAGAAATCATTCAAAAATGCTGATTTGGTTGTCAAAAATAATATTAATAACAGTTTTGTGGAAATGTATTTTTTCCTTTTTATTCTTTGATGAATAAGAAGTTCAAAATAACAGAACTGATTTGAAACAGAAAACATTTTTTAACCGAATAAATTTTTTTTATGTCACTTTTGATAAATATAATTCATCCTTGCTGAATGAAAGTATTAATTTCTTTCATATTTTTGGCTTAATTTAAACAAACTATTTGTTTTAGTTTTTATTTTGCTGACAGAGAGAAAACTCTAATTACAGTGTGTACAAGATTGAGGCAGCACAAAGTTAACTTCATTAAATGTAAATATCACCAGTCACACAGCTGATTGACAAGAGCTTCTCTCAGGCGGTGGATCTCTCCTCACCTGTCCACATGTCTGACAGGAAGGGTCTGTGGGGAGATTATCCTCAGAGTCTTCCTCTCCATCTGAATTTTCCTCCGAGCATGACTCAAATTCATCCATGGTGTAAAATGCCTCCGCCTCCTGAGGATCCTCAGGGATTGCTGAAACGATTAAAAAATAGCAAAGGTTTAACCAATATTCTGAATTGTTGAGCAATTTTTTTAAGTGAGTGAGTGACCTGACATACAGCCAAGTATGGTGACCCATACTCAGAATTCGTGCACTGCATTTTAACCCATCCAAGTGCACACACACAGCAGTGAACGCACACACACCATGAACACACACCCAGAGCAGTTGGCAGCCATTTATGGGGTTCAGTGCCTTGCTCAAGGGCACCTTAGTCGTGGTATTGCCGGCCCGAGACTCCCACAATCTTAGGGTTAGGAGTCAAACTCTCTAACCACTAGGCCACGACTTCCCAACACGACTTCCCTTTTGATACGACAGGTAGCCTCTATCATTATCACCTTACATTTTCTGCTTGATGACACTGAGACGGTGAGAATGGATCTGTGCCAGTTTAATCTCTGAAACAATGACAAAAACCAAGAGAATACCTCTACACCATACACATGTGAACAAATGAACACTGACAACATGTATATCACACACACACACACACACGGGTTCCTGGGCCTGCGACCAAGATGATTACACAGTTTCATGCCTCTGATTCTATTAGACAGCTGCCAGCGATTGGACCTTCACAACTGGAGACACAAAGATGGCAGGAGAGATGGAAAAAGCGAGAGGAGGGTGTTAGACTGTATTTTACTCTGAGGGATTTCCCATTCACCATCTCAGCATTTTTATTTTCTTTTGTAGAGCTCTCCACCTGAGAACTATCCTGTGTTTTGAAAGAGAACAATAATGCGTCAGCATGTACATTTATACCTGCATCCCACGAACAGCCGCATTAAGACCAACAACCAGGGAAAAAATTCCCACCAAAGTGCAAAAAGGACAGAAGCAACTTAACAAGAGGTCAAGGTTTGGCTGGTTAGCACGGTTCAGTTAGCCCCTGCTAGTAGATGATATAACTGCACTATCTAGCAGGAAAAAGCATGCTTCTTTACGGACAGCCATGTATTCTGATGAAATATATATGTTTTGATATGTTTTTTTTCTGAGTTAATAACCTGAGGGGCTAATGTTCTACCACACCATGCTCTATTTTTCAGTCCTGTCTAAATTAGTAAATCACAGCGCCCCTTTGAAAGTGCAACCTGCAATTTAGAATTAAAGAAAAGAGCCCCGGGAGCACATTTACAACACTACAGCTCTGTTTTATTCAGTAAAGAGGATTAGTCATGACAAAGAGCAGAAAGAGCATTCTACTGCATCACTGTACAGGAAGCTTCTGCGATTCAGTTCAGTCATTTCCAATGATCATTTGTTTAGGCCTCAGTCCTGCCTCATTGACTCTGCTTATGTCTGTTTTACACAAAAACCTCATCACAAAAAGTGTGGCCTCTGAATGAAGTTTGAATTTCTTTACATACACTATCATTTAAAAGATGTTTTTATACTTTTATTCAGCAAAGTTGCATTTATCAAAAGTGACAGTAAAGACTTCTACATTGTTACAAAGGTTTCAAATAAATGCTGTTCTTTTGAACTTTCTATTCAAAGAAAAAAGGTATTACAGTTTCCACACAAATCTTAGGTAGCACAACTGTTTTAATAATTGTTCCAGATTAGCATATTACAATGATTTCTGAAGGATCATGTGACACTGAAGGCTGGAGTAATGATGCTGAAAATTCAGCTTGGCCATCACAGGATTATATTATTTTTAAAAAAACAACTGTAAAATAGAAAACAGTTATATTAAATTGTAATAACTCACAACATGTTTTTTTTTATTGTATTTTTGATCAAATAAAGCCTTAGTAGTGTATGTTGAAAGGGTTTCAAACAAACACAGGTCAGGTTTTGTGCAGCAGCATTTACATATCAGACTTGCCACTTATTGTACCATTTTACAAGATACAAGACACAAAAGTAAAATCTTTTGTAAAACATTTGGAAGTACATATTATGGCAAAACCTCAAATTTCTAAAGTAGAGGACTGTGGGTCATCCAAGACTAATTCTAGGTTAAATCCTTATTTTACTTTTAGAATCAATTAAAATTAGTTTTAAATGGAGATAAATGAAAAGCCCTACGGATGACAGCCTGCATTTTTCAGAGAACCCTCCATTCCTAATTTTATTGATTCCAATTAGCGATGCTAATGACACACGAGATATTTAACAATGATTAAACAATCATTAGCTTTTTTCTCACCATTTACTTTACGCTCTCTTAGTCAAATACTGAAAGCACTTAAGAGTCCCAACCCTGGGGCCAAAGTTCCTAATAGAACCCCAGCAAATGACCTTATACGTTTTGTGCCTGATGCTAACCTTTAACAGATGAATTATAATCTTGCATTTTAAAAAAGGCCACAAATGTTCATAAACATACAATGACAAAGAAGTTTATAAAAGGTATTATATTAACACATCCACCCATACAGACAGATATGTGGTGAATACACTGTCATACATGGCCTCTTGTGGCTTATTGCTTTATTAAATCATTTGATGCAGTACTCTATTATACGTACTCTATCTACAGTACTAATTAATAATAACGGTAGTGATGTGTGCATACAAATGAAAGAGCCCGTTACAGACTGGAGACAATTACGCTGACAAGGTTTGCACATAATGTGCTTATTGTCAGAGTTTATTCATTTGAACGGCATCTTTCCAAGGCACAGATATCCCTATAGTGTAGTCATTATGGTTTAACTGCAGACATGAGCAGAATCACACCGTATGTTAATGTTTATTTACTTCCAGAACTTGAGAAGATCACCAGAAAGGGCCGTCTGGGTCCCTGAATAACATGCTAATATGAAACTATTAACTCTCACAATGAAAGGAGCAGTAAAATAATGATGTCTGAATAAATATTCCATCCCAGAAGAGCATTTACCTTTATTTGTAATGTAGCAGTTAACCTGCTCAGTGTTTCTGACTCTAAGTAAACGATCCAAAAACATGCAACATTTTGGCATTAATTATGCATTATTCATTCGCTGGGTTTTCTTTGCCTTTGAGATAACCTAAATCATGAGGTTTTATGGAAGCTAAATAATAAATACATTAGCTAAATTTAAGGACAAGAGATTTGACTCCATTAATTCCAAACCCAGCAGCAATGCATCACTTCTTCAATTTTTAATAATACAGATTCCACATACAGTACTTACACATGAGCTGTGCTGCACGCTTTTCTTTCCCAAATGTTTCCACTTACAATACAGTAATATTTCAGATTCACTGTGATTGCACCCCCGTCCTCTATCGATAAATCACACTGTGTGGATTCTCCCTGTGTCCTCTAAGAGCACAGCTGTGGCTCTGCACTCGTTTAAAACATCTCATTTACAGAGGAATCTAAAGTGATTAGAGACGGGAACTGATAGATAACCTCTCAGGACTTCCTGAAAATACGTCTCTGAGATTTATCATCATGATACCAAAACCCAATTAAGGAGGCGTTTTGGCCATAACTTATCTTTCCCTTGATGCATATAATGATGCTGGTAAAAGAATGAGCCACTGAAAACCAGCAATATGCCAAAACAGACTCTGCACATATTCACAGCCAATGCAAAATTATGTCAAAAAATCTGGTTATCGGCCTCCACACAAATATTAACTTAAGCCAATTGTATTATTTAGCAATGATGTAAATGAGCACCAGAAAATGACAGGTCATCCTAAAGAAATATGCCAACTTAAATATGAACCATTGTCTGGTATTCATGCCTAATCATTTACAGTGGCTCTAAAAAACTATTTGGACACTTTTGGATACATTTAAAAATGTCTGAATGTCATTGCATTAGATAATAATATATTAACTAAGTCGCATCTGCAAAGTAATGATGCTATAGTGAAATATAGCTATACGTAGTTTTTTGAAAAACAGGTTGTGACAAAAATATTGAATTTTGATGCAACTTGATGCCGTCCCTCCTCCTTATACTGCAATCTTTTTCAGGTTTAGGTAAATTTAGTGGATGCATGAAGTCAGTTTCCCTCAGTTTCACACATTGTCCTAGCAGAGCAACCACAGTTGTAGATAATCACTATTTGGACATGTTCCACTTAGATTAAAACAATAAATTGTACTAACCTACTGTAGCTAAAAGTGACATGCAATAGTGAATAGAATTTAAAAACATCGGTTCAAAAGTTTGAGGTCGATACTTTTTTTGTGTTAATAAATGCATGCATTTACTTGATCAAAAAATATTCTTTTATTTTAATATATTTTAGAATCGAATTCATTCCAGTGATGGCAAAGTTGAATTTTTATTGCTCATTGCTCCAGTCTTCAGTGTCACATAATTCTACACTATTCTAAACTATTCTATACTATTATGCTGATTTGGTGCTCAGAGGAAACATTTCTAAAGTTGAATGCTAAAACAGTTACTAAATGTTTTTGTGAAAATCATGATACATTGATTTCAAGATTCTTTGATGAATAAAAAAGGTTTAAAAGAACATATGTTTTGAACAAATATTAAAATGAAAATACCAACATGATTAGCATCTATTTTTCGCATTGTAAATATATTCCAAGAAAAGTTTTTTTCTCTCTTCTATCTGTTGACAGTGGAGCTTATATAGTCCTTATTCATGAGTACACACTACAGTAGGTTGTCCCTTATCTGGATAAATGTGGGATCTGGATACATCTAGAAATAGCATCATATTTGTGGAAAACATTCACAGGCTTGGGTTCTGAGGTCCTGCCTTCAATAAGGGATGAAAGTTACCACCCATTTCTTACTTTTCTTATCATATGTTCATAAAGGCATGCAACTTCTGATCTGATAAATCTGTGTTGTGGAACATCATTAAAACTTCTAGGATTCATTTGACTTTCAAATTGAAATGGAATATTGTTTTTTTTTCCAATCTCTTTAAATGTGTGTGTCTGACAGTGCAGTGTAATACTCATGGTACCTCGCTCTGTTCTGGGATCTGTTGTTTGTTAAACCATGGAGAAAGAAGCACTGGAGTGCCAAGCACACAATGAATTTTAATGAAGATGTGGAAAAAGAGAAAGTCATTTCTGATGGAAAGATAAACTTTCTGATTTGGAAGAGATGGGTATAATTTCATCAGTTTCGTGTTAGACTTTAAAAATCAAAAGAAACGTACCAGGGGAGCTAGGTCTCAAAATGATTGAATTAATCTACTTTACGAAAGTTTAATTAAACAATGTGTTGAAAAAAACGTATTTTCTAACTGTAGGGCTTTTCATGACACACTTAACCCTGGGTTATGGTCTTACTAGGCCAATGCCACTTTTTAACCCTCACAAATGCAATGTTTCACTCTTATACTTCTGAAAGAAAGTTAAGCGATGCTTTTGACCCTGGGTTATGGATTTTTTCAGCCAAGGTGTGTCAACCCAGACCTACAATTTATCCCATCTGACCTTCAGTTATAAATACCACTCACCATGGTCTTTTGACACAGACTTGCACATCTTATCAGAGTTTTGAGAAATGCTTCCTGACAGTTCCGAGTTTCTGTTTGGTGTCTCACTCTGAATCGTTTGAGTCTGGTTAACTGCTTCTTCGGTTCTCACCTTTGGAAAATACATAAAAACACAACTGCTGTATCTCATATTTCTATCACTATAAAAAACTAAAATATCTGGATAATGCATAATATCTGGCAGGAATATTATCAACGGTTACACTTTATTTCTATAGTCCACTTTAGACATTCTACTAACTATAAGTAACTTTGTAACCACATGTCAACTACATGTCAACTAATTCTCATGAATCTGCAACTACATGTCTACTAACTCTCAGAGTAGACTGTTAGGGTAGGTTTAGGGTTAGTGTAAGGGTGGGTTTAGGGTTAGTATAAGTTGAAAATAAGTTGACAAAGAAAGTGTTAGAAGATATTAAGCAGACAGTCTACTAATACTCTACTTACTGCTAGTTGACATGTAGTTGCAAAGTTACTTACTGTTAGTAGAATGCCTAAGTGGACTATCAAAATAAAGTGTTACCTTATCAACATACCTTTAAATCATCCACGCTAACTTTCTGAAAATTTTTGGACTTGTACTCTTGCATGCACAGGTGGTTTTCTTGATATTTTTCCTCCACAATTTGCCTAGAGTAAGACAAAACTTGCATTTGATTCAGAAAACATTCTCACTGAAGAAAGTAATACTATGGATATGTAAAATGTCTTGATGGATGTTTATTTCAAAACACACACACATATACATCAGTCTGCTTTTGAGTGTGGCATATGAGCCATCATTGACTGTTCCTATTCTATCAGTGCAACACAAAGAATCAGAGCTGACGTGAGACACACTGCCAAAAATCCTTGCACCGTGAAAACAGAAAAGCCCTGACACTCATGCTTACTTTATGGAATATGAACTGCGAGTCACATTTAATTAACATTCAGTGTGACACGGTCAGCGCAACGAACGTCACTCACTTCAGCTTTCTTGCTTTCTCATCTGCTGCTTGGAGTTTCCGGAGACGCATGCATTCTCTCGGGCTCATTTTCTGCACCTCTGATCTCTCCCGCAGTGTCTGCAGATGTACCTTCTTCTGCCTGTGGGGTTCAAGTACTACATTTACTGAAATGACTAATGACTACTTTGCTTTACAGACATTGTTTGAACTGTGTGATCAGAGCTGATGTGATGAAGTTGTTGATGTTTATGAATTTGCCATTGGGGTTTATCAGTCAGCATATGTTACTTTGCTTTTATTCAAAAATGTGAAAAAGGCCAACAAATTTTAAAAAAGAGAATGTGTGTCCATATTTTGGCAGTGTATCTATAATTCATGAAAATCTCAAAAGAAATAGGGCATTTTTTTTTTAATTTAGGATTTAATCCAACGAAAAAAAAGAGTAGAATCCAAACAATGAGAGTATATCATTAGGTTATTCATGAGAACATGTATGAGACAGCTTCAGATGCAAATATTGTGTGCAGTCTTTGGTCACCAAGCATACTAGAATGGTGTTTTAACAAGCTAATGAGCAAAAGGTTCAGTCAGATTTCTCAGTTTAAGTCAAGGCTGCATATACTGTAACCTCATGCATATATCTCAGGTTTATGCCTCATGGTGAAGACAGACAAAAAGGAAAATAAAGAGGTATAAAGGAACTCACTAATTTTACTGTAAAACAAAATTATGTCCAGCAACGTTATCTGCCATTTATTTTTAAAATAGCAATATTTAAACTTTGAAATGATGCAAATGATCACTCAATTGTTCTTAACACAAACATACTACAGCATTTCATTGGATTATTTCATAATATTATTAAAATTATGATGTGCATTATCACATACTACCTATAAAACCATGTTCTCATACTTTACAATAACAAATCAATACTTCATGAATACTTCAGTATTGAATATTCGAATACATTAGACTTAAAAAGACATCAATAAACAGATTAATTAATAAATATATTTAGAATAATATATAATAAATAAATAAAATGTAATAACAGTTATTATAATATAATATAATAATATATGTCTGAAATAAGTATCTTATGCTTACCAAGCGTTTATTTGATCAAAAATACAGTAAAAGCAGTAATATTGTGAAATATTTGTACAATTTAATAAGCATTATTTAATATATTTTAAAATATAATTTTTTCCTTTGATGGCAAAGCCAAATTATCAATATATCTATTTTCCTTCAGAAATCATTAATTTTTTTCTGAATTCTTTGATCAATAGTTAGATCAATTTATGTGAAATAACAATGTTTTACTGTCACTTTTGATTCCTTGCTGAATAAAAGAATGAACTTACAAACGGTAGTGTACAAAAACTTTTTCAGTTTTGCTACTGTACCTATTTTGTCTCAGTGCTCAAGAATTAACGAACTGTGCTTGATAGATCTCGCTATGCACTGTTGGCTTTAACATTGCATAGATTTTTACTAGGTCATAGCTAATTATGATTGGCACATGCTCTGGTGACAAAGTTTTTAATTAGCATGGAAAGCGATGACTGAATTAATGAAAGTCTGCTGCTCATAGACTGCCACCTGATTAAAATGTTCCATACACTGCAGCAACAGAGCTACATACATATTTTTATGTCCCCCCCGACAAGGCACTGTGAAAATGACAACAAAAAAAGGCACAAAAACAGCCCTGTTCCCAGAAATCCCTGGTGTAGACAGTGTCATGCATTTCTCAGCTGACAGCTTCACTGCAGGAACAGAAAAGTGCGACTCCCTGTAAAATATCACGCTCTCTCAATCCACAACTTACAGTGCTCTCAGAATCTGTGATGCATCTCTCTCTCCCCGCATCGACTTGTCTCGCAGCGTCAGGCTAAAAAACCTGTGTTTCATGCTCTGCAGTGAGAAAAACAACAGAAGAGATGAAAATCGGTTAATGCTGTTCTCTGAGGCCTCGTAAAAGGTAGTGTTTTGTGAGTAGCTGCAAAAACAAAAACCAAAACAGCAGCAACAAAGCTACTTTTCAATCACACAGACTCCTCCGCATCTCAGAACTCTTGAATCAGAGCAAACGGGGAAAAAGGGGGAGAGAAAGACTGATATTATCCTCAGGGAAGAATCTGCCACGAGCACATTTAAAGAACAATACGAGACATTTGTAAGGCGCAAATTACACAGGCAGAAGAAAGACTTGAAACTGTACACAACAACAGAGGAGGGAAGAGCCATCAGAGAGTATTGTGTACAGAGTTGTCGTTTAGATGCCCTTTCCTTCTCTGATTACATGTTTCTGAGATGGTGATGCTGTAATAGCCAGTGGAAGAGACACATCCCACCAGGAGATGTTTCAGATGGGGGTTAGGGGATCACTAGCTTCCAAAGGCAGAAACGTATTACTAAACGCCCTGATGTAAACAAGTCAATATGACTGCGAGTGATGAAAGGGCGCTATAACTGCAAATATTGTAACCGAACAAGGGGTATGTATAAAAAAACAATGCACAGGGCCATTATGAGTACACATCATGATAAAGATTTCTATAGTGCAATTATATTTTCACAGTGGGATGGTTTCAGAATTCTTTATGTAATGAAGAATACTAATGACATGTACAGTAGCTCTAGGAAGTTAAGCAGACATTAGATTAGATTTCTACATGATCTTTGGGTTGCAGTTATTAACCAGACATCTTGGCTGGATGTGGGCGTTAGGGAAGTTATGTGATCTGGATGTTTACACCTTATATACTGTATTTGATACAATTAAGCATTATGTTATAATTAAGGGAATTATTTACTGTTGTTCTGTTCTGAACAGTTTGTGATCTGATTTGCTTGATTTCACTTAATTTTATGTTCTATGGGATGCCAGCAGTACTTCAACCACCAACTGTTATTTTACATAGAAAGTTAGAAAAGTTCCTGGATCCATAATGAATTCACACCAGGCAACTTAACAAGAAGTTTAGCTTTTGTTATGCTAATTGACCAAGGCAAAAATACATGAGGAGAAGCACTGTGGAAAAAATTATGTAATATAATACTCATATATTTCTTATTTGGATAAAAAGATAATGCTCCATGGCTCAACAATAATAGGATTCTTCTGTTTGCACAGATCTTATTCTTTTTTTCTTTCAAACTTATGCAACAAGTTGTTAATTATGCAGCTACAATGTAATTCCACAAATTAATAAACATGTTTGTTGGAAAACAAAAAACTTAAAAAAAAAAAAAATTCAAACCATTTTGATTCAATTCTGCAAATTCAACAAAAATAATCATTCATCAAATTCAACAAAAATCAACATCAATGTTTTCCAGCTAGATAACATTATATTGCCAATAACATTCATTTGAGGAATCTTCAACAAGTCTGCAAGGTATAAAAAACTGAAGTACAGTACAAGATCAATAAATGCAAAAGTTTTTAAAGCAACACAGCATTGGCCCATAAGTAACAGTGGCCTGAACACTGGAACATTCTCATACACTGACCCTGGGACAATACAATAAAGTTATAATTATTATAGAAAGAAAAGAAAAGAAAAGAAAAGAAAAGAAAAGAAAAGAAAAGAAAAGAAAGGAAAAAAAAAGAAAAGAAAAAAAAAGAAAAGAAAAGAAAAGAAAAGAAAAGAAAAGAAAAGAAAAGAAAAGAAAAGAAAAGAAAAGAAAAGAAAAGAAAGTCTGTCACAATGTTGAGCTTCGGTCTGTAATTTTCACAGAGGTTGTTTGAGAAAATTGGACCGAATTGAAATCTGTGAAAAATTAATTCATGTAAGCTTCTCAAAGTCTTTCCAAAAAGGGTAAAGAAATGTTTGAGGAAACATTCTGAACTTTTGTAAATTTACAGACTGATCTATTGTTTGAGAGATGCATAAAAATTCATATATTCCAGGAAACAAGGCCAACTACGACAAGCCACAATCAATACAATCACCAAGCGGCAACAATGCCAATCACTGACATTTCAAAAGTACAATCTGAAAAGGTTACGCACAGGGTGAGTCAAATGTGATGGCGAATCAATAATGTGATGAGCATTCATAACAGACTTTTAGAAACCTATTGAGCTTGGCTAGCAATCAAAGTCTTCCTGGTGCATTATGGCCCTTCCCATTAACCTTTGAAGCAGATACAACTGGCCGGATGCCTTCCCGTCCAGCTGATCTGATTAACGGTGTCTCCTCACCTGCAAGCTCTCCTCAATGAACCGAGATCCTGCGTGAAGAATCCTTTTCTAACATGCAGGCACCACAGGAACAGAGAGAGAGAGATAGAATTATGTTTAAGACCTCATGAAATGCTGATAGTTTTAGCTGAATGATTCTAAACCTGCTTGGATTTTGCATAATCTGCTTTGAAAAATGGCTGAATCAAACAAGCCATTGATTTGTGTCTTTCTACTCATCCAGGGCGGGCAGACAGACAGATATAGCCTGGTGGTGTGGGTTGACACGGGCCCGATTTGTGCCTGGAGCAGGGCAGCATCTGTTTCTGGTACCTTTGCATTAGATGGTTTAGCTGCCGTGAGTATGTTTTTGGCAGGGATGGAGTAGGTCCCTCCACAATCTTTATCACCACGGTTAAGAAGTAGAGGGAAGAGACGGGAAAGTCCACTGAAAAATGAAAATTCTGTCACCATCTACTTACCATCACATTAGGGGAGGGCAATACACCGGTAGACATGATTAACCGGTAGAAATCTGTTAACCGGTAGAGATTTTAGTCTCTTTGGCAGTTACACAGTCACGTGACGTTTCATTTTTACATGGTCATGAAAACTTAATGTTTACATGCATTTTAAAGCATTGTGGTTTAAAAACAAGTGATTTTAAGCTGTTGAAAAGCAATCAGCAGCAAAAGAGAACTCATTTCGCTATTTAGTATGTGTGCTGTCTGAAAGGCATGTGCATGTGAAGATGGTGCTCAAAGTTATTTTTGCTTTTTTAATGGTCTTGAACAGTTAAATACACACACTTGTATGTGTCAAAATGCCCGTCTTCGCAAGTGAAAGCAAACAGTTGAGAAAGAAAACACATGTGATAGAGTATATTGGATCCGGGCAGGTCTTAAAGTGACAGCAGTCTAATATTCCTGCTGTCTGTTATTCATGTTAATCAAACTAAAGAAAGATTTTTTTTTTCTTTTTTTAATTTAGGCTATTAGTTTTTTGTGGTATTGACACTGGTGACAAGAATTATGAAATTTCTATGATATGATATTTCATAAAGACCTTATTTAAAGCAAAAATAACTATATTGTGATATATCGTTACCGTGAAATAAAATTACCTTTATCGTGATATTAAGATTTTGGTCATATCGCCCACCCCTACCTCACATCATTCCAAATCTGACTGACCATGACTGAC
The DNA here is from genome assembly GCF_018340385.1 of Cyprinus carpio. Taxonomy (NCBI): domain Eukaryota; kingdom Metazoa; phylum Chordata; class Actinopteri; order Cypriniformes; family Cyprinidae; genus Cyprinus; species Cyprinus carpio. The sequence goes on along the minus strand of NC_056612.1, from coordinate 22,582,391 downwards.
TTTCTACTGTGGAACATAAGAGAAGATATATTGAAGAATCTTGGTAGCCCAACAGTTTCGGCTCCCATTGATTTCCACTTTATTTTTGGTCCATAAAATGACAGTTAAAGGGAACTGTTTGGTTACAATTCTTCAAAACATCTTCTTGTTCTGCAGAAGAAAGAAATTCATCTATGCTGAGGCTTTCTTTATTATTGACATATACCAGCCATTGTAATGTTAGCATATGGAACACAAATAGTGGCACTACTGGAACTTAAAGATGTCAATAGAAAGGTTGGGAGGAGAATAAGAGAATATAAAAGAAGAATACAAAAAAAGAATAAAGGTATCATTATAATTTTAAACAAATATTTTACAATTAAAATATAATTATGAAAACAATGTTAAAAAGAATAATAAAATGACATTAATAAATATGTAAATTTAAATAAATTCAATAAATCATTGTTTGGTTCATTTGGTTGCTATAAAATTGGTTTTCTGGTTTGCGTCATTGAGAACTGCATGAATCAGAACTCTGATACAATTTGCAATTAGAATTATAGTAAAAAAAATAAGAATTACAGAATTATAATCTCTTGAAAATACACAAAAAATAGGGAGAAAAATAGGTATAATTTGTGTAAGGATGTCTCTGTTTTAGCTCATCCTTCTGCTGTCTAACTCTGTTAAGCAGCACAGTGAACCCTTTCCTCCAGTGTGCCTGGTGCTTGTGTTCTTACAAACTCGAGACCACAGTGTGAAGAGTCCAATTCCCAATAGGCTGCTTTATGAGTCTGAACAGAGACCCTTAGCTCTCGGCTGCACATACACAACGAGGTGATTGCGTGAGGAAAAGCATGAACCTTTAATTAGCAGCTAGTGCCGGTAGCTGTTTGGCAAATGAGATTGTCTTCTCTCTTTCTCCTTCATTCTATCTTCTTGTTTTCTGGTCATTTTTCCCCATCGGTTTTTCTACTTTACTAATATGCTTTTATCCCACTGTTTCCCAGTGGATCTTGTTTCCCCATGTTCCCTCCCTTCATATATCTATCTGGGCACATACTGTAAGTGGAGGGGGAGGAGAGGACAGAGCTCTGGTGGTGTTAAGGGGCTGTGTAGTGGAGATATTTAATGGGGGAACCTCGCTTTGGTGCCTTTGGTGTCTCATGCCATGAATTTATATTCCACCCTTCCACACACACAGCTCAGATACAGATTGTTACAGCTCAATAAACAACCGGAGATATCAGAATTTATGTTAATTATACTTGCATTTTTCACCTGCACCTTCAACTACAACTGATTGCATCTTTCAGTAAATTTTTTTTAGTTAAAATTACTTTTATGGATTGCCAGAACTTTTCAAGATACCCATTTGACAGCAATCAAACATAATACCTAATTTCTTGCAATTTTGCACGATGCATAATGACGAATTGTTTTAAAGGATTATGAGTTTGATTTAATGAGGGAATAACTTTGCAAGTTACTTGCTGAGAATTAAAACTGCTAGAAGAACCATCACTAGTCAAATGTTTTACTCAGTAACAGCTAGTAAAATTTCACAAAAAATTTCAAGCATAATCCTTTAGATCAAAAGGTTTACCATGAGAAGCATAAATTCAGTCAAGTGTGTCCAAATTTTTGATTATGTGTACTGTACTGCAGTTGTAAAACCCACATAATGCTAAACCTAAAGTCTTGGTTGATTAAGAATAGACTGAAATTATTTAATGGTTCAGTTATTCCTACCAGATGTCAGATTTTGAGTCATATGCTCTGTGACTGAGGGCTTCAGGGCTCATGTAGTATGGAGTGCCTGTGAAGGTAGTCGCCAGGTCACATGACCCTATCAGCAGACAGGATACACCAAAGTCACCTTAAAAGAAGATTGAATCAGTTCTATCAGCAAAAACACTTTTTTTCAAAAAAGTTTTGCAGATTAAAAAAAAAATGCAATAAAGAAAAAATTACCTTCTACAAACAAACCTTATAATGGCCACGAAACAAGCTTTTGTATGTGAGCAACTGACTACCAAGCACATACTTATTGAGATTCATGACTGAACATTAATTTTGAATCAAAGATAATAGGAAATGTAAACAGCTTGTGAATAAATGAATCTACATACAGTACAAATACATGTAAGGTCAACAATATTCCTCCAAAAACTGTCCCCAAAAACAGCAAAAACAAGGGAGATTCAGCTGGACAAACATTACAGATTTGTAAAGGATTTATGAGGTGCCAGCATGCTTTAAATACATAAATGCTCATTTTACTGTTACAGGATTATTCTTGTTTCCCTTGTTATGGTTTTATGTTTCTGTAGTTGTTTTGTCATTACAGTTTGTTGTGTGGATGTTCAGCATTTATCAGTGATATGCTTGAGGTTTATGTGTTACTTTAAGTGCTTAGAGTCTATGTGTCTCTTTTTGAAAAAAAAAAAGGCTGCAAGTTGTGTTCTTTTTTAGAGGTAAAAAGCCTTGCAAAATGTTGTCTCCTTCAGAGCCAAGCAGTCATTTAAAATGTAATGATAAAGACAAAGCTTCCCGTGTTGCCAATTGATCATCTGCTGAACAAGAGACCTGTGGTTGCGGTGACAAATTTATTAGATAAATGTGACATTTAACACTTAGTGAATATACAAATAAAGGAACTCCAACTCCATCGCAATGCATCGTGACTGTTTTTTGATAACGTAAAACTAGACATTTTAGATGTGTGAGAAACTTTGGCTAGAACTTGAAAATATCTTGCATAATGCTGACATGATATTATGAATTTTCTCAACGTTTAATTTTTTACAGTGTAACCTGAGAATTAGTTTGAAGCAAACACTGTTATTTTGGCAGGCTAAGGCACAAATTGACGTAAAGCAACACAAATGCACAGATTAGCGTTCTAGCAAGTCGGCTGTACGAAAGAATTTCATACTTCAAGACCGCACAAATCCATTATTCTGCACCAAAATGAGCTACACGTGACTTTATGCTGACAAGTTCATAACAAAAAGTATGGCATAAAATTGTGGAGTCCATCAATGCACTGTAACGGAAAATACTGTATAAAAGCAATGCTCATCTGGCTTTTCTTGTGTTCTATCAAAACTATCTGAGGTAGCTGACCACGTACAATTTTTTAATGATCTTGTTTCTTTGTAGATGAGTGTCTTAACTGTCATAAAAATGGTCTGTTTTACCAAATGGGAGGTGTTTGGGCTTTTGGTGCCATTAAAAGTCGCTTTTGAAAGCTTTACCAGAACATCAAACACACATCAAGCAACCTTTGGGCCGTGAAGCAGAGCTTACCTATCTTAACAATATTCTTCCTTAGAAATATATTTTTGGCCTTTAGATCTCTGTGAAGTATTCTCCTGTTTAAGCAAGACAAATAAGAATCAATAGTCACAGAAGCTGCGAGAAGCAAGGATTTAGAGATGTGTTCTTCATATTTGTCTTGTAAAGTGCAAACTTTAATATAAGGGCCAGCTATAAGAGACTTAAATCATTTTGAATGTAAAAATAGAAAATGGGTCAGTTCTGAATTATTCACTGCAAAAAAAAAAAAAAAAGAGGAGCGGTGTTCTCGGCTCACCTCTGATGTATGTAATGTACTCCCAACAGTAGCTGACATAGCCATTCACAGACCTAAGGCTCTGATAATGTCCGGTTTGTGCGTTTCACCTATTCCAACTTACAGTCCAAATCTTTGTTCTGTGGAACAAAGAGAAATTAAAGAGGCACAAAATGTTACAAATGAATATCTCTAAAAAGCAGATTGAATAAACAGTCTTTGTTCCCAGAAAGATACTTCAAAGAGTAATACTGTGGAGTTTTTCTCTGGTTTCCTATGTGTACATTCTCTATGAACTTTCTCTGTTTGCATTAGTGGATTGTGAAGTTGTCTTTAAGAATGTAAGTCTTTGGGCATCTATTTACACTTAAGAAAAACCCACATTTTCCTGCTCACACACACACTGGCAACACCAGTCACGATGCCTGAGTCTCCTGAGATCTCCGCAGGGAGTGTGAGAGAGAGCAAGAGAGAAAGAGACCCCACTGCTAATGATCAAAGACGATTATAAATATGTCTGAGTGTCAGTTAAAAACATAGTTCACCCAAGAATGAATATTCTATCATAATTAAAGCCTACTACTCACTGTCATTTCAAACTTTCATGTTTTTTTCTTTGATGGAGCATAAAAGAACACACTGTATTGTGCCTGTAGCTCCACAGCCAAACAAACTGAGATGACAATCAAACAAGTGCTCTCATAAAATGTCCTCTCTCTGTCTCAAGAGCCATGAAAAGTCAGATTCTTTAGTGAATCAGCTTTATTAGAGTGTTCATGTAAATAAACCATTCACTGGTCAAATAAACCCAGAACTTTTTTTCTTTTGCATTTAGTATAACTTAGTGTTTAATGCTGTCACGTTCATTCTTTTCATGTGAGATCAATACAAAATGCTAACATCTGAAATACAGTAGTTCACCCAAAACATTTGCTGAAAATGAACCCTCTGGCTAAAATGTTGAGGAGTTTGTTTCTTCATCAGTACAGATTTGGAGAATTTTATTATTACATCACTAGCTTACCAAATGGATCCTCTGCAGTGAATGGGTGCCATCAGAATGAGAGTCCATACAGCTGATAAAACGTCACAATAATCCATTAGGGATCCACACAACTCCAATCCATCAATAACACGTTGTGAAATGAAAAGCTTTATGTTTATAAGAAACAAATCCATCAAGACAAATCTGGCTATATCTGAATCAGGAGAGAAATATGCACAGATGATGCACTGTTTACAATCGAAAACCATTCTAAACAAGTATGTTTGTGGATTTTGACCAACAGGGGATAGGTTTTTTTCACTAAGGGAAACATTGTTATTGGATTATGGGCTTGTATTATGGCCAGAAGTGTCCTTTTAAAGATAAAGTGCCATAATGATGGATTTCTTATAAACATGCAGCTTTTCATTTTACAAGACGTTGACCCAATTGAGTTTGAACGCTTATCAGTACAAATGAGATCCAATGCTATGATGGCGAGAAAGTCTGAAACAATATGACAGCATTTCTTTAGGGGGGTTAAACTATTCCTTAAACGTACAATAATGGAATCAGAATGAGCATATAAACGTGCCATATTTAAGGATCTTTCTGTTTTCACCAAGTGCCACCAAGAGAATAATCAAAGATACGACTGAAGCGGAGCTCAGTTTGAACACGGAGCTAAACTCAGCACCCCTCATTTCAATAACAACAAACATTTGTCAATGTCTCAAGAGAGTGAGTTCCATTAGGAAAGTCTTCTATCGGTTATGCAGTGACAGACATGAGTCAGATTAGCACACTGTGTGGATATACTGCGGGTTTAGCAGTTCATTTGAAATGTCTTTGGATAAGCCCTCCTGCACATTGCCCGAGGGCAGTGTTTGCTCAGTGTAAGTGCGGCTCGCCACGCATCCAAGCAAAGGATGATTCGCATTATGAGTGTAATTGGGACTGGCTAATTTGTTGGCCCCCTAATATGTTTATCTACGGTTATGACCATCATCACTCAAAAAGCCTCCTCGAATGCTTTCAAAAAGCTTTCATCAATGCTTTTCATGAGTGCAAAGGTTTAATTGAGCAATATATTTTGGAATAAGCATTGTAGATGAACAGAAGTAATGAAAACCTCCCTGCCAGTTCTACCTCCATTTCACACACACACACACACACACACACACACACACACACACACACACACACACACACACACACACACACACACACACACACACACACACACACACACACACACACACAAAAAAGTGTTTTTCATTTATCAGAATGTCATGGATCTCAAATGAAATATATTGAAAGTTTTTGAGCAAATGCTTCAGGCAACCAGGGGCACCAAAGTGTGATCTCTAGAAAAGTGGGACACAAAAAGATTTCTAGAGTGACAGCAAAGACATTTATAATGTTACAAAAGATTTCTTTTTCAAATAAGTGCTGTTCTTTTGAACTTTCTATTCAATCCTGAAAAAAATATGCATAAAATAGTTTCCATAAAAGTATTAAGCAGAGCAACTGTTTAACCCTCTGGGGTCTGAAGGTGTTAATGATAACAATAGGAAATGTTTCTTGAGTGACAAATCAGCATATTAGAAAGATTTCTGAAAGATCATGTGACACTGAAGACTGGAGTAATGGCTGCTGAAAATTCAGCTTTGCCAACACAGGAATAAATTAATGTTATGTATTACATTTTTAAATTGATCAAATAAATGCAGCCTTGGCCCTTGATATACACAAGAAACTTCCTTCAAAAGCATTAACAAATAAAACCGACCCCAAACTTATGAATAGTAGTGTATATCATTTATTTGTAATATTTTAACAAAACCAAGAAAAATGTAACTCACAATATTGAAGGACTTGATCATCCTGTAAGTGTAACAGTAGCAATTACTGTTATAACAAATAACAGTGGCTCCCTTTGCAGGCATCTGTAGGCTAATATGTAATGTACATAAATTGTTTATTTTGTATTACATTATGTATTTTAACAGTGTTATTCAATGAAACCATATAATTATTAATTAACCAATCATTATTGCCTCATTTTTTATATATAATGCATTTTAAGTCATTTTAAAGGCTGTTGTTGGCTTAGGTCTGTTTTTATAACCACAAAATATACTTCTTTGTAAACTATTATTTGAAGTAACAAAACCATGGTTAATTTGTGGTTACCATCCATGGCTGAACCATGATTTTTGGTTTTATTCGTAAGGGAACATGGAAACTCAGAGAGAATATTAGATGCGTTGTTAGTGGTTAAATTATTACTGACATTCAAACACGTTATTAACGTCAACAGCCAAAAAAGTTTCACAGGATTATGAATGTACCTGAAAGTAATGCACAGGCTTTAGTCTAAGTCTAAGACAAGACTGTTATATGACTAATGCAACAAAAAATACTGTCCCTTTCATTATCAAACATACAAAAGTTGAAGTCAAAATCTATTTGTTTTGCATCAAGCAGATCTGGACTGTAATTTCTCAGTTTGACTGGGCATGACATGTCTCTTTGATATCTTGAGATGGGAGCGGCTGGTGGGGTGAAGACTGGCCTGCTAAAGGAGACGAGATGACTGGCATGGACAGATCTGAGCCACACTGCTGGAGAAAGAGCAGAGCTCCATGTTTATCAGCTCACTGCTACAGTTCAACCGTTCAGGTGCAAAGTGCTCCAGGGCAATCAGATCACTTTCTTCATGTAAGAGTGTGTGTGTGTTTTCATGAAGGAGAAAATGGTTAAAGCATAATAGAGGCTTCACATCCCTAATGATTCCCACCCAGAGCTGTTTCTAACAGGAAGCCAGACCATCTTTCTCTGTGTGTGTGTGGCTTCAGTCTCTTAGCATGACATTTATCCAAAGGAGTAGGTGGTAATGAGATCTGCAGTGAGTCGTGCAAAGGAATTTTTATTAATTTATATCAAGTATTTTTCTTGTGACTATATCAAAGGCAACATTTTTACAAATAATTGCATGGTGGTATGCCAGATAATTAGTAAACACACACAGCCAGCTCCTGGATACAGTATCCTGAATACAGTCACAGACTATCAATTCAGCTCAAGCATATTTGCTTTTTTAAAATCTGGCAGTCGATGGAATAATTAAGGTTTTTTGCATTGTGACAATTTCCACACAAATTCTCAGCATTATAAAGAGAAAAAAATTTAATTCTTATTATCATAATATAGTAATAAATATGACATGGTCTTAACATTGTTTATTTAAAAAAGGCATATTAGAATAAATACTAATAATATATAATAATAAGGGTCATTTACCAATTACACACAGAAACCTTATGTAACAGAAAAGCAGTACACTTGCACTACAGACAGAAGATCACAGATCAATGAGTCTCATCTTGATTATAGTGAGTTTCTGTCAGATGCAAGTCAATCTTTGTGGAACACAATGGCAAACATCCACAAGATGTAAGAGAACAGAACGAGCAGAACTAGAAGGCGGAAGCAGAGATATTCTTTCATTCTATTCATAAGATTTTCTTCTTGCTTTATTCAGCTGCTGTAGATCAGAGTGAACCTTGCCACGTTGAGAACGAAACAGAAACAAGATCAATGGTGAGGCCTGTTGTTCATCCCATGTCTCTTAGGAGAATGGAAGTCAATGCACATGCTCAGCACAGGAGGGATCCCCCTTAATCTACGTAGCAGCTCCACATGACACGCAGTAACCCAGAGCACAGAACACAATCAAAGCAGCATTAATATTAAAAGCGTTTTTTTTTTTTTTATGGAATCTGTGATCTTTTATTCTTCAACAGCTTGGAAACTATTTGGAATCAAAAGCTGGTAAAATGCTACTGCGCCCAACCCCCCCAGCATCTCATATAAGTTAAGATGTCAGTGTCCTCATATCATGTTTGATATAAGGAGGACAGTCTTACAAAAATGAAATTAGACTTTTCACTTTTACAAATGTTGGATATTTGAAATTTAGTTCAGGTCAACACAGGTTCAAATTTTGTGACAATTTTAATAAAGCTAATAATTTTATATGGATGTGGTCTGACACATCAATTTAGTACAGCAATTTGGACAAGAAACAAGGCAAACTATCTCTATAACATTCCAAGGGTAAGAAACACTCTTCCAAGGTAACATAGCTGTGGCATCTTCATTCAAAACAAAAGCCCTGGCTTTTGACACAAGGCAAAAAGGCATGAAAACAGACCCAGAAAATGCTGAATTGTATTGCTACCCAGGAGATTTCTCAGAGTTCTCAGTTATGTTTCATCACCGTTTTCTCACGTTTCTCCAAAAGTTCCCAAGGAGAAATACAAATGGGCACAATATGTTGTCATACAGTAAGAATTTGATGAGAAATGTCTTTGTTTTGAAATCTCAGACTCTGGTATCTTAGCCGATTTTGTGACATTTAAAGGGATAGTTCATCATTTACTCGCCCTCAAGTTGTTAGAAAGCTGTATGAGTCTCTAACCAGAGAGTTGCTGGTAGCCATTGACTTCCAAAGTATAAAAAACATGGAAGCCAATGGCTGCCAGCAACTGTTTGGTCACCAACATTCTTCAAAATATCTTCTTGTGTCTTCAAAAGAAGGAATAAATGTATAAAGGTTAATTACAACATGAGGGCGCATAAACAATGACAACATTTTCTTTTTTGGGTGAACTATCCCTTTAAGATATCTTCTGAAACTCTCGATGAGACTCATGTGAGATTACTAATATATATTTCAGTATCTCAAAAATCTGAGAAGCAGACAAAGCAAATGTCTTCATCTGCTCTCCATTTATTCACACTGCTGTCTAGGAGAAACGATCAGAGATCTCATTCCTGATTTTTCTTTCCTAAGGGGAATGTCCATTAAATTCATTGAGAGTTACCTGCGGAACAAAGCAGCTCCGGACAACAGCCTGTGTGCCAAAGAAAAAGATAAAGGAGACGTGCACAATGTAATAATCACTGACCAAGCCTTCTAAAAGCACAGGGCAGTGATGACACAAGACCAGTCTGACCTGCAGATATGTCTTAATAAGCAAGGAAAAGATGAGAAGATCAGATGGTGAGATTGAGACAAAAGCTGTAGGGGAGATGAGCATGACCTCTGGGTGATGTCAGGATGCTCTCAGCATTTGTGATCCATCGCTGAACATAGAAAAGACACCACAGGGATGAAGGAAGAGCTGGACAGTGTAAGTAGCGTGCTTTTGAAAGCTGGTTAAGGAATAGGGTTAGGAGCAAATACATCCAGAATTATGGCTAGGAATTAATATAAAAGGCACATGCAATTCTTTTTACCCCCGCAACCTTATGTGAAATTCAAAGAGGAAATGAAAAGAGCAAGTTATTACTTTTCAGTGACTTTTAGCACTGATGAATCATGCATAATAAAACCAGGAGCATGTACAAAGAAAGTAAATAGTCAATTTTGATTTCATATTGTCTTTAAGATCATAATTTTAAAGCCCTCGAGGAAAGAGGGTGATTCTATCACTCACTTTCATTTAGAACATCCCTCCAAATAGTATTCCCTCCCCAGAGTGTTTTTCAAGGGCACAAGACGACATTTGCTCAAAATGTCACCACAGCAGCCCAACACAGTTTACCAGAGCCAGGTCATGTGACTTGCTTCAGGCTTATTATTAATAGAAATGACCAAACAAAAGCTAACCCAGATGTTCCCAAAGGACGATTTACCTCTCAGTACTCAATAATGATGCAGAAGGCGTCTGTCTCCAGGATACTGGTGTAGAACTTGAGGATGGCAGGATGGTTCAGATGAGAGAGAAGCTGAGCCTCTTGAGTGGCATGGACCGTCTCATCTCTTTCAGCACCTTCCTGCACAATAAACCACAGAGAGGAGGGTAAAAATTATAGGAAACAACATATCTTGAGTTGGATTATAACGTCTTAGTGCCATGAAGAGAAGCTTGTGGTTTCAATACTGGATGCAATATGCACGACCAGTCAAAAGATTTTTAAAAAATGTATATAATTAAGAAAAAGTTATATTCTTGAAAGTGTCTTATGCTCATTAAGGCAGCATTTATTTAATCAATACATACAATATTGTGAAATAGTATTATAATTTAAATTACTCCAAAATTTTGAATGGTAGTGTATCACGGTTCCATAAAAATATTAAGGAGTAAAAAACTGTTTCCAACACTGATAACAATAGTAAATGTTTCTTGAGCACAGCATATAAGAGAACATTCTGAAGGATCATATAACACTGAAAACCGATTGCTTCTGAAAATTCAGATCTTCCATCACAGAAAAAAAAAAAAATCTTTTTAATTGTAAAAATATTTAAAATATATAATATTTTTTACTGTATTTTTGATCAATTAAAATGGTGAGTATGAGAGAATTCTTTTTAAAAACATAAAAAAACCTTTCAAACCTTCACCAGTAGTGTTAAGTTTAGAAAATAAACAGTAATAAAATTGGAGTTACAAATTGAAAAACAATTGGAATGTCCATCATAACGAAGTCATTCACATTCATCATACTCACATTATTCATCTTATATGTGCATATTCTAATTAAACATCCTATTTTCACAGGAAGCTCAAGATTGACCGCTTTTATTAAATTAAAAAATCAAGTTGTTAAAGAGTGATAGTCTGTGGGTTTTCAACCTGCTCATCTTATTGCTTTTTCAGCCTTTAATTTTCCACATTCTCTCTTCAATTTCCTACTTCCCGTGCCCTGCCACTGCTGCTCAGATGCACTGTGTTTATATAAGCGTCACGTCCCTCAATTACCAGCTGTAACCTTGCCCCAAAAATGTCATTTAGGGAAGAACAGATTGTTTTCCCTGACCTTTTCAAGCCTGAAGGGATCAGGAAGCCAGGGCCACACTGTATATTCAGTCTGTCATTAGCTCCCAAATTATGAAGGGTCATTGTAATTATTTTGCTTTTAGTGTTAAAATTGAGGGAGAGACATCCATTGACAGAAAGTTGCCTTTGCCTATTTGACCTTTTACAATGAGAAGGAAAAAAGAATCAGCCACCTTCTGATGCATTTCAGATGAAAGACATTCACAATGACATTGATTTAAAATCAGAGAAAATCCATCTGAATAAAAACAATAAGCATAAATTATCATGCTGTTATTAAATTCTAAAAACCAATGGTCATGAATAATGCAGAACTTGTGATCATTAGCCATTTTTAAAAATGAAGAATGATCTTGGAATGAATGATAATTGGAGAGAAACTCTGTGGAGGATTATTTTTCCTCCAGTCAGCAGTGAATATGACTGCCACGTCTGCTGATCAAACTTTATGCACTTCATAATTCAAGTTAAAGCGACAAATAAGGAATGCTCAGAGCGGCTAATTTAATCCCATCGGCTTTTAGCGAGAAGAAAAATGCAAATGAGCATTTAACACAAAGCAGGGATTTAAAATCATATTTTAGTGACCTTATTTCCAGACCTTAAGGGAGTTAATCAAATACCACCAACAGAGAGGAACGCACTGCATCTGCCTCCTGGTTTCGTTGTAAATTGGTTCTCAGGTTGTTGGAGGAGGACTTTCATTTACCTCTCCTCTCTCTACTCCTACATTCTGTTCTTTCCTCTTCCTACTTGAAAATTATTACAGCAAAGGGAACAGGTAAAGTGCACTTCAGTAGCTCAATGCTGGCCTTATAGCTCTCATTCGTCAGGTTTTCCTGGAAGCTGAGACACGGGCGTAATAGGTAATGTGTTTTTAAAGATGCAGGTAACAATTCCTTAATGGAGTAGTTCATTCAGAACTATTCGTATGGGTCATTCCAAACTCATATGACTTGGTATATGGGCAATGGTGCATTTAAGCACCAAAAGTACAAGAGCAAAAGTATAATAAGACTAAAAAAAGTCATCCATTGTATGTGATTATTGAAGTCACATTTGCAAAAATTTCACAGAGATTTTATAGGCAAAAAGGTATATTGCCCATAGTATAGCAATGTATTAAGCTCACACACAAGTGACAAGCAGTTTTTGTTGGTAAACATGGCAAACATGATCGAAATTGTGTATGGAATTTGTTTCATGAAACTCCTGATCACATGGATTCCTATTTGAAATTACCTGATTTCATCTGTAGAATTTTACCAAGCAAAGGTAAAAGTGACTGCCCCATATAACAGCCGTGTGATAAACAGACAGCTATTAATCACTGTAACATGATCATGAGTCAGTGAGTTGAACCCGATCCGATTTCATGAACAAATCATTGAGGATGATTTTGTGAATTTATATGGTATGGAGCCCCTAAGAGGACATGGTGATGGAAAAAAATGAGATGGTAGGAAAAATGATATTTCAAATGCTGGGCATTCCCTAGAGAAACTTTGAGTTTGCTTGAAAAACAATCTCTTGCAATAGTTCTAAACTTCCTCAACTTTGTGTTTGCTCCATGCTTGGTTCCAGAATAAAATCTCTGAGGATGCCTCTGATATTAGTGAGGGTGTGCTAGCCTTAATGCATATTTTTTTAATATGTATTTTTTCCTGTCCATTGCTATGGTTATCACTAAGTCAGTCATTGGAATTTTGAGAGTGAATCCCACATTTATATGCGGATGTTATTCCCGACACTTTTGCAGCATGTACATGCTGCTGGTCCTCTGAGCAGCATTAAATGCAAAACATTTATTCAAATTCTGAATTTGATTATATGTAGTCTAGAAAGCATAAAGAGTGCTTCCTTTATAATCAATAAAAAGCTGTCGCTCATCTTAGTTCATCGCAATCTCACAAAGTTCTGTTGTAATCCATGAAGTTTTACTCTGCACAATGAATCTCTTATTTATATGCTACACTTTCTTTGTTATAATGAGAACTCAGCACTGGTTAAAAACTGTTTTCAGCATTGAGTGGCTTCTAACCGATCGGCCAATGTGTTCAAGAAATAAACATCAAACCTCTGATGCTCTCCAGAGAGCACAAAACAAATGCTATGCACAAAAAGCACTGTATGCGTGTTTGTCAAATCTGTTTCAACTTAGGGTGCTGTTGTTCATGTATGAGGGTGTTAATATAGTTTTTCCTCTCACCTCATATTATTTCCATTACCAGTTGTTTTGCAAGAGAATGCTAACTTTTTTTTTTTTGGAGCTAATGCTTTGAAATATAATTTCTGTAACATAATATCAAATTTTTTCATCATGTTCTTCTTTAGCGACTCCATGTCTTGGTCAAGTGATTCACTGAAAAGATCTGAATCAAAAGAACAATTAGTTCATGAACTGGACACTACAGGAGCTTTGTGTTTTCCTAAAAAAAAGTACAAAATAATACCAAAATCACACCAAATGAAATGATATGAGAATAAGTAAATGATGGTAGACCTTTTAATTTTTTTTTGTTGAACTATCCTGTTAACCTTTTCAACTTGCACAACAGAAAGTTTTGTGCACATAATACCCCTAAAATGGCATTACACCCCCAGGGAAATAAGGCAAGATTTCTTTATCATGCTATAAGATGTCATATATCTCTAGAGAGAACTATGACTAATGCTCAAACTCTTTAAACTAAATATTCAAGCACAAGTGATGGATAACGCCAAGTCTGCTAGGTGTGGCCAACTCATATTGCTCAAACCAACAATTAAATTTTTTGCATGTTTTGAAATATTACTTAGGTTTCAGTTACCAGTACATATTTTAACCACTCCTAACAAACAACATATCCAACATCAACTTCATGAAGTGATGTAGCAGTTCAAATAACAAACAATGATTTTAATGGCACAAACACTAGGCCGCACTATTCTGAAGCTCCCATAAGTGAGACTTACTTCAATGGCGAGACACACAAAGAATCATTACACTGAAGTATGACAGGTAGGTCTAATTACGAAAATCTAACTTCGTCTTGGCCACTCCCTCTCATGTCTCATTAGAGCTAACCTACCTTGATAATGCATTATGTCACAAGACCAATCTAATGAACAGTTGAGCAGATATTGTGGAAAGCTGTTTACACTCTGTATTATGGATTCACATTAGAAGCTTCTACCTGAATAATGATAAGTGATCAAAAACAACAAGATGATCATCCATAAAGCTGTTACATCATCCAAGATAATATGTTCATGTTTATCCACTTCAAGTAAAGGATCCGATTACTGGACAAATTAAACTATTTACAATTGATCATCACCAACCTACAGTTTACATGTCGATAACATGTCAGGGATTTTATCTTCTAGCACTTAATAGCTTTGCTTAAAGAAATATTTGCATTAACATTTAACATCAGGCAGTTATCTGTGACTATATTCATGAAAACAACCTCTCTTTCTTTATTCTGCTGTTGTATATGAAGTATATAGTACAATACATGAAAACTGATCCAGTCTCATCTTGTTAATGTAAACATCCACTAATCAATGTTCTCTAGTCTGTTAGATTGTAATAGAGTATTGAACTTTGATATTAACTTTATTTTGAAGATAGATTAAATACAGGTATCTACAAGACTGTCCATTCTCTCTAATAGGGTGACATAAATATAAAAAATGTGATACAGAATGACCATATAGAAGCCTGTTCTGCAAATATACTTTTCTGTAGTGTTGGTACAGTTGCCTGATAAGCGCAATGAGAATTCATAAATTAATTTAGTCTAAATGTAAATATATTGTGGGGTTTTAATTTCAACCTCATCATATTTCTGCACAATACATGTTTATTTAAATCCCAGGCATTTTTTACATTTGCAAGAATATAAAGAAAAGCTCAGCTAGACCTCTTCTGACAGAAAATGGTATATCATCGATAAAAAAACATCACTAAAAAATTTCCTGTGGTGAATAATTGAACACACGTTCATGTCTCATTTTTTAGTCTCTCTCTGGAGGCGTAGAGGCAATTTAAGATCTATTTAAGGGTAATGGAAAGCTGAGCAAATAACCAACCACAATCCTTTGCAATTTTAACCTGCATGGTTCCATATTCTATTCTAACCCTGAGATCAGAGGAAACAGGTATGAATATACAGTAAATGACAGGGCTCTGTTGGTCAACTCCTGCTCATTTTAGCAGTCTACATCTTTTGAAGCAATGCCTTGGCCCAAATTAAACTGTCACCCCTTATCTGTGAGGAGGTTTTGCAGAAAATAATTACATCATCCAACATTATCACATATACAATTAGACCATTTTTAAAAATTCAGACTGGCTACAATATAAATGGATTATGTTCATCATCACTGAGCAACTCTCTCTATAAATCTCTCAAAAATGCTTTTTGAGGTGTTAAGGTCAGATAACGCTAAAAGGCACTGTCACGATTACTATGATGTGTCATGTAAAAAATAAATGGAGAGAAAATTCCCATGATACATGAAACAGGTCAGTGAATGAACCAGTTTAAAGGTCTGGAATCAAATAGATGTAGCAGCATACCCCAAGAAAGCTCCAAATCTGTCATGCAGTGGTGTGCAAGGAAAGAGCTCCTAAGAGAGAGAGCAAAATCAGGAGGTGGAGAGAGACCAGCCTGTACGAGAATCTGGGCACCTGCAAACTAATTAGGAAATTTCTGGTGGACCTGGACCCAAGTGGGGAAGTTGCACAACTGAGAGCTGGTTCATGAGGTGAGCAGAAACAAGCACTGCTGCCAGGAGTCTCCAACGAATGTTGTGTGACAGGCAAATCCACAGAGGACAAGCTGAAAGTGGGCTAGCAGGGCTGAAGAGAGAGAAACCTTTTCCCTCCTTGAGTGAGACTAGCCTCTTCTGGCCCTCTGAGAGGAGAATAAACATATAATAGCATAATGCTCCAGATTCGCTACAACTGGTGTTTTGTTTTTTAAGTGACTGCCACATTGTAATAGAGACAACCGTTACTCATTTAAAATGAAAATAGGACATTAGGGGTCAAGAGGTCAAGAGATAAAATCAGCAGTCACAAACAAGATGACAAACCATTTGTTTACACCATTCAAAAATCTCATTTCAGATTCAATCACAGTTTCACCAAAATTAAAATTTTTGTCATCATTTAACTAATACTCCTTGTTCAAGAGAGTTCATGAGAGATGCTTGCTTTGAGACCAGTTAATGATTCATTTTAGTCAGATCTTAATGAACTGATTCATCCAGTACCCAAAAGCCTTCTGAAAGATTAGTTCACTAACTTCAAATGTCCATTCAAAGGATTGTTTGACCAATTACAGTTCTTTTGTGTATTTTAGTGGCTTGAAAGCTCCATTCATTGTAATTTCATGGAAAAGTGTGACCAATATAAACATTTCCTTTTGTGCTGCAGCAGCAAAAAAAAAAAAAAAGTCAAAAAACAACACAAGCATCAGTTTTGTTATTGTCAACTAATACTAAATCTGAAACTATTCAAATAATTTTCGGTAACCAAAATAAACCTGAAATTGAAAAAAAAAACAAAAAAAAAACCATACACACTTAAAGGGTTCTCCACCCCAAAATAAAAATTTTGTCATTAATCACTTACCCCCATGTCGTTTCAAACCGTAGAAGCTTTGTTCGTCTTCGGAACACTATTTAAGATATTTTGGATGAAAACCGGGAGAACTGTGACTGTTCCATAGACTGCCTGCATATGCTCTTCTGTATCAGCCGTGCCACAAGGATGCGCATTCTTGTGGCGCGCTGATACAGAAGAGCATACGCAGCATACGGTGATATCGAGAGACACAGAGAAGACTGGTTGACAAAGGAATTGTTGAATAAAGTGGTTATTTTTGTTTTCTCTTGCGCTTACAAAAAGTATTCTCGTCTCTTCATAACATTACGGTTGAACCACTGATGGCAGATGGGACTATACGGACGATGTCATTCATTATTTTTCTGGACCTTGACAGTTTAACTTACTTGGCAGTCTATGGGACAGTCACAGGCCTCCCGGTTTTCATCCAAAATATCTTAAATTGTGTTCCGAAGATGAACAAAGCTTTTACAGGTTTGGAACGACATGGGGGTAAGTGATTGATGACAAAATTTTCATTTTGGGGGTGGAGTATCCCTTTAAGTTAGTGATTGATGACAAAATTTTCATTTTGGGGGTGGAGTATCCCTTTAAAGATAAAAATTTGATTAGAGATATTTTGTACAGAGATGATCAAAAGAATATATATTATATATATATCTATTACCCCAGCCCAGATATATATATATATACACATTATATATATACATTATATATATATATATAATATATATATACACATACAGACCCACACACACAACACACACACACACAACACACACCACACACCCACACACACAGAGTTGCATCTCAAAAAAATAAACGTATCATATTCTAGATTCACTTACATGTAAAGTAAAATATTTTAAAAAATGTGTGTGTGGTTGGTTTTTTTTGTTGTGTGTTTTTTGTTTGATTGAGTTTTAATTTTGATGATTAGAGCTTACAGTGAAAGTAAAAAAAATCCAGTATCTCCAAAATATTAGAGTATTTACATTTGAGTTTCATTAAATGACCATCCCTACAGTATAAATTGCGGGGTATCTCTTGTTCTTTGAAAACCACAATAATGGGGAAGACTTCTGACTTGGCAGTGTCCAGAAGACAATTTTGTCACCCTCCACAAAGGGTGGCTGTTCACAGAGTGCTGTATCAAAGCATATTAAATGCAAAGTTGACTAGAAGGAAGAGAGAAGAAACTGGGTGGGAAAAGGTGCACAAGCAACAGGGATGACCGCATGCTGATAGAATACTGTCAAGCAAAGCTGATTCAAACAATTGGGAGAGCTTTCACCAGGATTGGACTGAAGACTAGAGTCAGTGCATACAAGAGTCACCACGCTCAGACGTCTTCATGGAAAAGGGCTACCAAGCCACTTCTGAACAGAAGACAACAACACAGAAGCATCTTACTTGGGCGTAAGAGAGCAGAAAAGAACTGTGCTCCCAAAGTCCTCTTTTCAGATATAAAAGTACATTTTGCATTTCATTTGGAAATCAAGGTCTGGAATCCTGAGGATTAGGAATGGCCATATGTGACCGTTCATACTGGGACACCGTCTGGCCAGGATTTTAATATTGCCTAAAACACCCAAGCAGTTTGGACCAATAACATGCCAGGTATTGTACATAATCGACCAAGTCGTGGGGGGCTGCGCGATGAGAAGGTGAGATACAGGGGAAATATCAAGCAATGCAAATATGTGCACGTTTTTTGTTCGGTTCATTTGACTTGAAGCATTGTTGCACACCGACACTAAAGTAGGTACTAGAGCGATTCGAAATCATAAGGAGCCATCTGCTCTGCTCTCTATAGCTCTCGTGAATGTCACACAACGATCAACCTGCACAGTGCAAACAGCCAGGAAAACCTGGATATTTTAGGCAATATTAAAATCCTAGGCCAAGACGTGTGCCCCATATGACACAACGGACGGCGCTATGGCCACCCTACTGGAGGAGAAACTTGCAGAGGAATAGCTCAGAATCCAAGCCTTGAAGTCCAGTGTGAAGTTTGCAGTTTCAGAGAAGTCAATTTTCTTTTCCAGCCAGGACTGTTAGCACTTGCCCCACAGGTGCCAAAACCACTTCCAACGTGGTGGGCGGACCATGATATTACTGTGTCTGTTGATTGGCCAGCCAACATGCCTGACCTGAACCCCATAGAGAAATCCATGGGATATTTTTACAAAAGAAAGATGAGAAACAGTCGATCCAAACATCCAGGATGAGCCTGAAAGGCTCAATAGAGCCTCAGCAGTGCCACAGGCTGATCGCTTTCCATGCCACACCTCATTGATGCAGTGTCATTTGTGATAAAGGAGTCCCGACCAAGTAATGAGTGAATAAAATAAACATAATTTAAAGAACTTGAGTTTTCTGTTTCTTTTTTTTGTTTGTTTTTTTTTTTTTTGTTGTTGTTGATTGATGATATTAGGAAATATTCTAATATTTTGAGATACTGGATTTTTGACTTTTTTTTTTAATTTACTTTACATGTGATGAATCTAGAATATATGAAAGTTTCACTTTTTAAAATAAGTTTAAAAAGTATATATCACACAATAACTAAACCTTTTAAACTATAATTAAAATGAATATTAAAAATATAAAAATCAAATATAATTCAAACTATTAAAAGATACTACAACATTACATATAACTAAAGTAACACAGATGAGCATAAGAAAATGATGACAGAATTTATTATTTTCTGTAACGGGTTAATTATTGCCAAAATACAATATAAATTTGTGATACCTAGGATAACTAGGACAAAGTGGTTAAATGACAAGTTTGCTATTATAATCATCTTTGTTCATTGTACTTAGGTATGTGGATTTATTTAGAAAACAACACCGCTTGGAAGTCCTTTGTACCCACAGTGGTACTTCTGCACACACTTGTGAGACTATTAATGAAAAACCCAGAGAAGATGACAGGCTGCTCTTCTCTGCTCACATTCATTTTTTTTTTTTTTTTAAATAGAGATGTTTTTTTGGCGGTTAAAGATCACACTTCTCGAAATGGCTCCACATCTGGATAAAATACAGGTTCGTGTCACACTGAATATATCTAATTCAAAAATGTATATAGTGGTTCATATAATTTTTCTTTCTTCTATACAAAACACAAAAAAAGAGACATTCAGCAGAATGTCCCAGCAGCTCTTTTATCATACTAGAAAAAGTAGATGGAGATGTTGTATTCTCATGCTCCAAAAAAGGACAAAATAGCCATCATAAAACAGTCCTATAATGTAAGTCTCCAGTACATGAATTTAAAGTGATAAATGAGATGTGGAAAACAAAAAACAAAACAGAGGTAAGCAACATGTGTAAAACAGTCTTAAAATGTATTATTAAAGGGCCTCCGTACATAGAAAGCAGGTAAAGAAACACCATTATTTACCATCACAAACAAGCAATAAGCATGACCCTAAAAACATACAATATCTACAGCTTTACTTCATCATCAGCCTATATATAACCAATTCCAGCCGACTATATAAAGCATTCAAGCAAATGCTAAAGCAGTGGCTTCTTGGAAAGATCTGCTACGGGACCCACAGGATGTGAGCCCTACTTTTGGGGCGAATTCGGAATAGGAAGTCATTTGTCTGGGCTAATAAAGCCCAGTGAGAAGCCAGCTGGAGGAAATGGGTACAGCAGTCTCAGCTCACAGCGCCCAGCACTGACATTTGGGCTCTCACAAAGAAACAAAGGAGTCCATAGCACTGTAAGAACCACTGAGGAAGTAACAACAAAACACACACCCGCAGCAGGATTTTAAGGCTGAGAGAAGACTAAGGAAGGAGAACTGGTGTGTAAGTGTGCTGGAGATGAAAGGAACAGGAGGGGCGGTGGTATCCTGAAGGTGGGCATTCAGGTTTAGTGCCAGCACTCTGCGTGTGACAGGTCAGAGGCTGGCAGACAGCTGCGATGGGCTAACAAGCAGAAAAACTCAGGGCCAAAGGCAACAGTAACCCTTAGTGTGACGCCACTCGCCTATGGGCAGCTAAAGCGTGGAGCTCTTCCTACCTTGGCCTCCATTTCCACCAGCATCTCTCCAGCTTTCATTTTTCCAGCTCCTCGTCTGATATGGGCTTCACAGTATGTTGCCAAGCAGAGTGTGATGGACACGGAGAAGAGTTAAAAGCAGCAAATGAACTGACAACATTGTGACTGGCTCTTCTCCAGGCAGTTTGCTTGTGTTTATGATCCAATTATAAACCCACAGACCAAAGACATAGAAAAAGGCAAAATTACGGTGATCAAGACCAGAGCTCATCTCTGTCCAAGATCTATAATACACAGATGGAACTATCCATTAGAAATCCCATTCATCTTTAATGGCAGGTTGCTAAGGGACGACCCATACAGCTCCCAAATTGAATTTCAGTCTATACTTACACAAAAACTATCATATGACTTCAGATATGCACCACTTTTATGATATTTATAGTGCTTTGCATCCTCATTAATTTTAATTGCAAGGGAAAACAAATGAATACTATGATTCTTCAAAGTTTCTCATTTTATGTTCTACAGAAGGAAAAAAAATATTATTAGTAAGGAATTTAATTTAATTTTTTTAGCTGAACTTTATTTATTTATTTATTGTTTAAATCATAAAACTATTGCATACAATTAATTCCATACATTCTAAATTATTTTTATTTTATTTTATACAAAATATTTCTGTTTCAAATAAATGCTGTTGTTTTGAACCTGTCTATTCATCAAAAGAGTCCTGGCAAAATGTGTCACAGTCGCTACAAAAATATTGTAGAGCAGTATACTTCATATTTTTGAAATTTATCCATGAAATTATTTTTCATTTTTATTATTTCTGAAGGATCAGATTGACACTGAAGGCTGGAGTAATTGCTGCTGAAAATAGGCTTTGCAATCATAGCAATAAAATATTAAAACAGAATTTAAAAAAAGTTAATAATAATAATATTTAACAATATTACTGTTTTTACTGTATTTTTTGATCAATTAAATGCAACATTTGTAAACATAAGACACAGCTTTCAAAAACATTTCAAAAATCTTACCAAACCCAAACGTTTGAATGGTAGCGTAATTGTGTTTCGCAGATGTTTATAAAAAGACATGAAACTATGTAGAAAATTGCTTGTCTAGGAAAAAGATCAATAGTTTAGTGATTATTTTCACCTTGACCAGAATCAAGAGGCATGTAATAAATCCACGTATATAACAGACACAACCAAATATTTGTTCTGTTCTGAGAGCAATATCCTCAAAGTAAGAGACGATTGGTTTTAATTTATTGTGGGAGCTTCACTGTGAACTGAATCTGGGTAAGATGTAATATTGCCATGATCACCAAAGCACCTTATGCCTCCTGAAAAAAAAGAACACAATTTCCTTTTTCCTTTTTCCTATCTCTGTTTTGACAGAAAAAACCTGCCTGTTTATGACTGCAGTCTTCTACAAAAGCAATAAATCAACTTTACATATTTCACAACAACACATCCAGATGATACCATTGAAACCTCCCCTCAGGACTTCAAATGTAAAAAAGCTATAAGAATCTAGTAAAATCGCATAAGACTTTATGCAATTTAGCGTATTACTTCCAGTGACAGGCCATTTATTCTGTCTGATGAAAAAATTTATGTGCACCTATACAGAAAAATGTATATTTACATATTTACATTTTACAGACCAATGAAACAATGAGAGCATTAAAATGAAATTAATTGTAACTGTTGCTCTCTAATGAAAGAATAATAGAGAGTTTGATCTTACACCATTTTGTGATTATATGGAAAAAACAGTTGTGTTGATAGTTAACATGAAGGGTTCCTCAACTATCTCTAAGGAAAATAATACTGACTGGTTCGTTACAAAGACCAATGCTGCTCCCAGGTGGCTAGACAGAGAAGTGAATTTAAGACCAAAAATAAAAATTTATTTAAATATTGCCAAACTTATTAAAATCAATTCATTCAACAAACCAAAATGTACACGAGAATATTTTCTCTCCTGCAGAGGATGCATCTGATAATCATCATTAAAACTCATTTAATCCTACACTGAAAAAAAATAGAAAAGTAACTTGTAAATAAACCCTCTAATAATATCTGTAAATCAAAGACTATTTAAAAAAAAATAGTGATGCAACTTCACAATGACTTTTTAATTAGACATTTTAATGCATAATGATAAGACTTCCTATAAGCTTTAAAGTTTACATTCTCAAAAATTAGAGCAACAGACACATACAGGCCATGTGCAATGTGTGGGTGTGTGTGACAGTGTGGCTTATGGTGGGGGTTGTGTATGTGGTTATTGGAAGTACACGCAGTTTTTTCCTCAGTTCTTCAAAACACCTTGGAAACTGCTACAATCTGTGATATTTTTCCATTTTCAGTTATGAGAGATTCTAATTTATGACACTATGTTATAGCATAGTCTATGCTTACCCATACAAAAACCCTGCGTTGTCTACTATAATAAGCCTAAATGCATGGTGACCAATAGAGTGGAACTCTCTCCATAAAAACCCAAGTATTAGAGGATTAAAATTTTAAATGTCAAAGTGGGCCTCTGGAAGCAGACTGTATGGGAAATCTGCTGTAAAGAACATTTGGTGGTGAGAAATATTAAAGGACTTACAGTCTCTCTGCTGCTACTGTCTTTGTGTCTTTAACAATGTAAACAGTGCCGAAGCTTCCCTTCCCGAGTCTCTGCTGGATGATGTGTCGGTTTAGCTATCAGAGCGTGATTTCACCAAGTACAACATGTTTCTGGATCAACATCCTTGTTGATCCTGGAGCAACATTCCAAGCAAACAATCAGAATAGAGATATAACTTTTCAGGAAACATCTGTTTTAGGCTTACAACCAGGGTTTAGGTGCTTCTACACCCTTGTTAATCAGCTATCATTTCCCACTGATTTTAATTATGGGTAGGGTTAGGTTAGGTTTAGGGGTAGGGACTGGGTTAATTCTATATTTTTGGACAATAATGTTGATCCAGGAACATGTCATATTTGGGCAAATCACGGTGACCGCTCTGAGCAGGAGGTGTTTGTGTGGCAGGATGACAGTGAGTTTGGCCTGGGCGCGATCACAAAATCTGGCCATTTTTCAGTCCATGAATGCAGAGCAGTCAACTACAAAGACATAAAGGTCAAAAAATGTCAACAAATGCCCTTTTGGGACGTTATTTCTTTTTTTTTTTTTTTTTTTTTTTTTTTGGTTACGTCTTTATTTGTGATTTGGTATTTTAAGGTCCTGTTTTTGAAAACTAAGTATATGCAACATAAACACAATCTTTTAAAAAATGACTAACAAGAATAATTTATCTTATTTATTCATTTGTAATCGTTAACATGGAACGAAATATCAAAATAAAAATACAGAACAACAGTTCAGATTGCGATTAATAAAAATGAGATTACCTTACCAAATTCGCCACACACGTGCTCACTTTGTTTTAATAAAAAATAAAATATTAAAGTTGATGATAGATTTTTTTTTAACCTCGGCCTGGGCGTCGGAAGTACTTTCGGACACATGCGCTCAAGTTCCGTGTGTAGTCGTTTCGTCATGGGAGCAGTGCAGTGGAATTTATCTCCTTTAGATGGCGCTAATGTGCGATGTTGAATGTTTACTAACCTGCCTGTCAGGTTTTAGGATATCAGTAAACTTGATTAATTATGAAATCAAAATTATGGGATCACGTAGGCTTAAAAAGATAAATAATAATAAAACAAATAAAAATGTCACCAATACTTTATTATGCTTATTTGTTCTATAACAACAGTTGCAGATTGAAACATTATTTACAATAAAAAGTATTAAAAAGCAAAACAACAGAAAGCAGAAAAAATGTTTCTTAATTGAATGAATTTATTAACATAATTTTAACGTTTTAAAGTTTTTCTTTACTCACTGCCTTTTCTTTTTTACTGTTCTTTGTAGCTATCAAGCAATGCTTATCCGAGAAGTTTTCTGTCTACTGCCAACGGTGCTGCCATAAAATGTTTTTGAAGACTGTTCAAGTGAAGCACATAAGAAAGAGAACTAGCCAGAGATTTTTAAAGATAATAAGATTTTTAAAGATAAAACACACACACAAACATGTTACAGTACAAATCTGTATCTTCACTGCTGAATGTATAAGATTAACCGTTCATCACTGTGCTGTAGATGGTTGATTCATCCTGCTTCTCTGTGTATGCAGACCTATAGAAATAAAGATGATTATAACAGTGAAAATACTCACAAACTCATATTAACCGTCAAGATAGACAAATATGATTTCAAATATGATGAATTATGCTGCATCATCTCCATAACTACTGGTCAGATTAAAAAAAAGTAATTACAGTATGTATGTAGAAACATTTGACCACAGTTATAGGTATATTGAATGCTCACATCTGAAGCGTTTCTTTGGGTTTAATGTTGACAGATGAATATTCTACTTCATCTTCCTGCTGTTCAGCCTTGGTTTCCGGCAGGTTTGTGTAAGCCTAACAGCAAACAGATGCACAGAACATGTCTTTATGTGCAACTGTCATCCTTGACCTGCTGAAAAGACCAGCTTAGCTCAGCATAACCAGTGTATTTTATTTATTTATTTATTTATTTTTTTTGTTTTTTTTTTTTGATGAAACTGGTTGACCAAATAAGACTTGCTAGCTGGTTAAGAAGCTTGCTGGTGGTTTCACAATGTCAGTCAATGCAGCTTATACATGGTTTTTTTTTTTTTTTTTAGTTTTTTGCCTGTTTTTATATGTTTATCTTTTACAAATATATTTACAGTTTTTTGAGGGGTGCTGTAAAGAGAATCCTGGGCTTCCTCTTCTTCTGTTGGTTTTCTTTGAGTTTTTGCTTTCCTTCTAAGAATAAATGTGACAGAAATGCATTATAAATAGCACAATTTAGCTTATACATCAAAAATATTCGATGATTTCAGAAAGGCGGTTTGATTCTGAGAAGATATTTACAATTATTATTTCATTATACCTTTTTAAATGAATAAAGAAATAAAGAAATACTGTTGGGAAAAAATGGTAGAAAAATGGACAATGTCCTGGCAGAGAATTACTAGAAACATTATTCACTAAGTTACAGTTATTTCCTTCAATCCTAAAAACATAACTCGATACAATACAACTCTAAAAGTATTACACAATACAATTTATTGAGGCTACATGCAGTTTTTGCAACTTTTGTGTCGTAAGCCTTAACCACCGTTCTCACCAGCATTATAAAACTCCCCTGGCAGCTACACAAAATGTACTTTTTTTTGTACTTTCTAAATTTTAATTTTAATTTTTATTTATTTTTATTTTTTCATTTAGACTGAGTGTATAGAGTAACTGAGAGATTTATAATATACTGGTTTGTGCAAGTACAAACAAATCTAAATATCCTACCTTCTTATAAGCATCACAGCTGCAGTGATGAAAACAAGTGAGAATAAGGACACCACAATAATCAGAACTGTTGGGAACCCAGCGACATCTATTGAGGACAATTTAATACTTAAGTATGTGAAATAAATCTTTCATTTTACAAATATGAATATAATTGTTTAGATATGAAAATGTTCAAATATTTATCAGTTCAACCAACCTTCAATGTAAATAGTAAATTCTTCAGACAAAGTTGTTTTAAAGTTTTTCAAAGAACAAGAGTAATTCCCAGAGTCTTTAGCAGTTATTCTGCTGAAAGTGAGGACGGGCTCTGACTGTTGAATCGGATCACCATTCTTAAACCACTGAACCTCAGCTAAATTACCAGAACAGTTGAGTGTGCATGTCAAATTCAAAGAGTCTCCAGGTATTGTGCTTCCATTTTCTCTTGACCTCCACATAGACACTCTTAAATCTATCAAAAAAAAAAGAAAGAAAGAAAAGAAAGAAAAAAAGAGAGAGATTTCTTTTAGTAAAAAACAAACAAACAAACAAAAAAAATAAATCCCAACAACAACAAAAGCATCAAGGAGTAATTTTTCAGAGTAAACATTTATATTTACCGTGTACTGAAATACTTGCTCCAGGATCACCTGTCCAACGTCCATCTTCCTTATCGGTTATAAATCTGAATTTATACTCTCCAGAATGTGATTGATTAATATTACTGATCAAATAAGAACAATCTGAGGTTTTGTCTCCAATGTACTGAAAGTTGTTTTGATTATCGTTTGCTTCACTATCAACATATGGCTGATAATGACATTTGCCACTGTTTGATCTCATTGAACACCATAGCACTTGTGTTACGTTATTTCCATGTGGATAAATAAATCTACAGTTAACGGTGACATTGGATCCCCTCGCAGCACAGATCGAGGAGGATAAATCACCTCCCACTGTTCACTAACAACACCTGAGGAGCACAGAATGCTTTATTTTAATTATAATATTTGTAACTGTAGATAGTTTTATAGAAAATTAAAATATCTTTTGACACAATATCCGTTTTAGATATTATCTAGAGCATCTATTGTGACAGTTTTTAAGAACTTATTTACATTATACAATAGGATCCAAAAGTCTGAGCTTACATAAAAAAGCATTAAATGCATTTTTTTGTAAAGTACAATAAAGAAAAGTTATAACATAAATTAATAAGAGATATTCAAGATTCTGTCATATTTA
Organism: Cyprinus carpio; assembly: GCF_018340385.1. Classification (NCBI taxonomy): domain Eukaryota; kingdom Metazoa; phylum Chordata; class Actinopteri; order Cypriniformes; family Cyprinidae; genus Cyprinus; species Cyprinus carpio. The sequence goes on along the minus strand of NC_056612.1, from coordinate 22,554,716 downwards.
TGTCACTAATAAAATAAGCTGATGCAAACTCCATATACACCAGGTATTAATAAAATCTTTTAAATCTTTTATTTTCAGATTTTCATTAGAAAACAAAAAGAACACAAAATAGCAACAGTTTTATTAGTGGCATCAGAATTTGGTCTCCATTGTATATATACAATACATTTCCAGTTTATTAAAATCAGCTAGAGATTAATCAGAGGAAAATTGGACAACAAACGAAATGCATAAGAAAATATTTTCTTACCAGGCAGGAGAAGCAGAATAATTTGCAGCATTTCAATTCACAGTTTCAGTTATTAAGCTTACAGAAGAGGTTTTGTATGGAGTGTCAGAAAAATACACAAGAAGAGAAAATGAAGAAGTTGCTCAGACAAATGCTGATTTCATTTCCTTCTTAATAGCATTAACACTGACGGCTCACATAAGGACCAAAACAGCAAGTAAGAATGAAAACCATAAGTCTACAAAGTTTTATGTATATGCTCCAAAGCTAATAACAATTCAATTAAATAAATCTTTGACAAAGTATCCTTTAAATCAGGTATAATTTCTTTGTACTATTTTTACACCTCTAGATACAATGCAATATAGCCCAGTGCATCTTGCTATGGAATATGCCATATTATAGCTTTATGTGAGAAATATACAGAGTCCTTTAATTCATTAAAATCTTACTTGACAGCTTTGGTCACCATTCACTCAATTGTATTAAATGAACAGACCATATACTGTACAGACATACTACTACAAATTACTTATTTTTATATGTTCCACTGAAGAAAGTCATATGGGTTTTGGAAGACACTGAGTAAATGAGAAATTAGGCCTATACTTTATTTGAGCAAAAGAGTGTAGAAAAGCTTTTTGAAAAGATAAACATGATTCACATTTACCTTTTAGATTCCTGTGATAATGTGAATTCATTTAACTAATCAAATATTTAAATATCTAAACCTTCTTGTTTATTTGGTCACCTAGAGGAACTACTTCTGTAGATTTTCTTGTAGCTCCATCATAAAGCCTGGTAATTTTTTTTCCAGTATTTCTTTACTGTCAAATGAATTGAGCTTTTTATTAATTATTTTATTTTATTTATATTGCACTGAATGGTCTTGTTATCAGCCGAAGAGAACACTTGCTTCTTTTGTTTCTTTTGGTTGCCAGTGCATCAAATTGGAAATAAAAAGAAAGTGTGAGGATTTAAAAAAGAGAGAAAAATTATGGCATAAAATAAATAAGAAAGATATAAGTTTTTTCTCTCTCTTTTAAATGGTGCTAATGTGCAATATGGACTGTCAACTAAATAAAGTTTTTTTTCTTGTCTTTTGGATATCAGTAGAATCAATCAGTTGGTGTGATTAAATTAAAGGATCATGTAGGCTTATAAACATAATAATAATAATAATAATAATATCAAACACATTTATTATGCATATTTTGTTTCTAACAATGCAGATTCATTAAAGTCCTTTAAAACAATTAAAAAGGTATTAAAAGCAAAACATGCAAAAGAACACCACACAAATGCATGTGCTACAGTGTCAAATGCCATGTACATAAATGTTAAAAATCCATACAAAACAGATTCATAACTAGAGAAGCCTTATTACTTATATTGAGTAGCCTTCATATTCATATTGTAACAGTGACTATTCATTGTTATATTTACATTCTTTCCTAGAATGTTTCTTAATTTAATGAATTTATTCATGTAATTTTAAAGCAATGTTTATCTGAGAAGCATTTTTTTTTTTGTTTAACCGTCTACTCCCAACTCTTAACACTAACCTTTACAGCTCTATCTAAAAAGGTAGAAGCACATTTATATTTGTTATATCTGAGAACTAGCCAGAGACAGTTCCTCCTTTGACCATTTTAGATCTAAAAACACACAGACATGTTTGCTTTCTATCATTTTCAATAACTTCTGTTGTTCATGTGTTTATTGTATTGAGCTAAAGCTATTTTATTCCCCAACCTACACCCTCACCCAAAAATTTCACAAACTAAGATTTCAGGTTTTACTATTTTTGAAGGGGAAATTTGGTCAAAACAATGTAGGCAAAACCAGAACACTTAAACACACTCAAACACACACAATTTCTATCTTCACTGCTGAAAATATGAGATTAACTGTTCATCACTGCGCTGTAGATGGTTAAATCAATCTGCTGCTTTGTGTTTGCAGACCTAGAAATAAAGAAGATCATTTCAGTAAAATACTTACAAACTCATATCTGCTATTAATATTATGCCAAGACTGACAGTCAAATATAATGATTCATGTTGCAACTTGCATCATCTCCATAGCTACTGGTCAGGTTAATAAAGCAGGGGTGCCCAGTGCTGTTCCTGGAGATCTACCTTTCTGCAAAGTTCAGCTCTAACCCTATCAAACACACATGAGCTGATTAAGGATCTTCAGGAACACTTGATTAATTTCAAACAGGTTTGCACTGAGCTCTGCAGGAAGGTATATCTTCAGGAACAGGATTGAGCACCCCTAAAATAAAGTATGAAGAAATATGTGACCAGTGTGGTGTGTTTTGAAGGCTTACACTTGAAGCATATTACACTTGCGGCAATCCATCCATGGCTTCTTGAGGGTTTTTGATGGTTGAGTAGACAGCGTCGGTCTAACAGCAAACAGATGACAAAGAAAGAACATGACTTAAACGGTCATCTTTTGTACTGTTGAGTTCAGAATAACAGTGTGGTTTTTCACTGGTGCTTTCAACAGGGTAGTTATGTACATCCTTAGAATTCTAACTTAGAACAGTGCTAAACATGATAACACTTCTTGTGATTCTTACTGTTATAATATACATGTCATATTTACTCCCTAATAAGAATAATAATTCATTTTTTTTTTTTTTTTTTTTTACATGTTAAGGTTTTATAAATATATTTACCGTTGTTTGAATAGTGCAGTAAAGAGAAGCCTCTGCTTCTTTTCTCTTCTCCATTGGCTTTCCTTGAGTTTTCCTTGCTTTCCTTTTAAGAGTAAATGTGGCAGAAATATTATATAGCACATAAGCTGGTACATCAAACATCTTTAATGATGTCATGAAAGGGGTTTAATTCTGAGAAAATATTTTTAAAAATATTATTTCATTATGTCTTATCAAATAAACAAACAGGTGTATGAACTAATCTGAAGCAGTTAAGATAGCAATTTATTCTGGCTGCATACAGTTTGGCAGCTTTGTGTTGTATAAGTCTTAACCACTGACTGTCACCAACATTGCTTGCTCAAAGACAGTTCCTGGAGGGCCGGAGCCCTGCACAGTTTAGATTTAACCTTAATTAAACATATCTGTTTGACGTTATTGTCTTGTTAGAGCTGCTTTACAACAGAATTTGGATTTGTCTCATTTCTGGTGAAGTTTGCATCATTGATTCTGTTTCTTTCCTGTTTAATACTGGGAAGCTGATTTGAATTAGTCTCTATTGTATAAAGAGCTTTATTTGACTAGTGCAATGTCGGTTAATGTTTCATCTAGACTGACTGAGAGATTTGTAATTTATTGGTGTGTGCAAGTACAAACAAACATAAATGTCCTACCTTCTTATAAGCATCACAGCTGCAGTGATGAAAACAAGTGAGAATAAAGACACCACAATAATCAGAACTGTTGGGGACCCAGCAACATCTGTTGAGGACAACATTTTTTATTATTTTTTTTTTTTTACTTAAGTATGCAAAACAAATCTTGCATTTTTCAAATATGAATAGGATTGTTTAGATATGAAAATGTACAAATATTTATCAGTTCAACCAAACCTTCAATGTAAATAGTAAATTCTTCAGACAAAGTTGTTTTAAAGTTTTTAAAAGAACAAGAGTAATTCCCAGACTTAGCAGTTATTCTGCTGAAAGTGAGGACGGGCTCTGACTGTTGAATTGGATCACCATTCTTAAACCACTGAACCTCAGCTAAATTACCAGAACAGTTGAGTGTGCATGTCAAATTCAAAGAGTCTCCAGGTATTGTGCTTCCATTTGCTCTTGACCTCCACATGGACACTCTTAAATCTATCAAAAAAAAAAAGAGAGAGAGAGAGAGAGAGAGAGAGATTCCTTTTAGTAAAAAAAACAAACAAAATAAAAAAAGTAAAAAAAAAAACAAAAAAAATAAATAACAAAAATAAGTATAGCATCAAGGAGTAATTTTTCAGAGTAAACATTTATATTTACCGTGTACTGAAATACTTGCTCCAGGATCACCTGTCCAACGTCCATCTTTCTTATCGGTTATAAATCTGAATTTATACTCTCCAGAATGTGATTGATTAATATTACTGATCAAAAGTGAACAATCTGAGGTTTTGTCTCCAATGTACTGAAAGTTGTTTTGATTATCGTTTGCTTCACTATCATAAACATATGGCTGAATATAACATTTGCCATAGCTTGATGTCATTGAACACCATCGCACTTGCTTTATGTCATAATCATGTGGATAAATAAATCTACAGTTAACAGTGACATTGGATCCCCTCGCAGCACAGATCGAAGGAGGATAAATCACCCCCCACTGTTCACTGACAACACCTGAGGAGCACAGAATGCTTTATTTAATTATAATATTTGTTACTTTAGATAGTTCAAATTAATAATTAAAATATCTTTTGACACAATATCCATTTTAGATATTATCTATTGTGACAGTTTTTAAGAACTTATTTACATTGTACAATAGGTTCCAAAAGTCTGAGCTCACATAAAAAAGCATTAAATGCATTTTTTCCCCTTTTTTTGTAAAGTACAATAAAGAAAAGTTGTGGCATAAATTAATAAGATAAATGATATTCAAGATTCTATAATATTTACTTTATGTCACCAATAAAATAAACTGATGCAAAATTCATATACACAAGGTATTAATAAAAATATTTTAAATCTTTTTAAATCTCTTAGAAAATAAAAAGATCACAAAATAGCAACAGTTTTATTAGTGGCTTCAGAATTTGGTCTCCATTGTATATATACAATACATTTTCAGTTTATTAAAATCAGCTAGAGATTAATTATAGGAAATTTGGACAACAAACAAAATGAATAAGAATATATTTTCTTACCAGGCAGGAGAAGCAGAATAATTTGCAGCATTTCAATTGACTGTTTCAATTATTTAGCTTACAGAAGAGGTTTTGTGTGGAGTGTCAGAAAAAAACACAAGAAGAGAAAATGAAGAAGTTGCTCAGAAAAATGCTCATTACCATTTCCTTCTTAACCCTTTAACTGTCACCACCATTTTTGAACATATAGACGTGAAAGTGCACAATCCAAACTTAAATTGTTATAATTCATAAACGAAAACATTTTGGAATATGATTTTGATGTACCATTTCCATGGTAATGCAATGTCTGATTTTAATATGGCTTTCACGGGATGAATTTAGAGATTTTAAGCTTTCAGTTGATATGGGTTATACTTTGTGATGATTTCTAAAATGTGATGGGGAAAAACAAACAAAGACTTTTTGCGACAAAGGTCAGAACTCCTGTTATGATGTAGATTTTTAAAGGGTGCACTCTTGTCATAAATGTATCTATTACTGTTCCTACATAATTCGTAGGGGTGCAAATCGGAACCATCACGATACGATATCGATTCTCATACCCAGCGATAAAATATTTGCCAATACTTCAAAAAATTTTATGATACAATTTCAATACGATTAGATACAGGAGAATATTGAACGATATGTCGATATTATTATATTTTATACATATTTTAAACAACCATCTACATCTTTATTAACTCACAAATGCAACCAAAACATATAACATGAACATTTATCTTAAATTTTCACATCCTGTTCCTCAATTGGGACATTAGCAACTAAAAATAGGCCTACACTTTTACTTTTTTTTTTTAAATAATAAAGAAAAATAAATAATTGGAAAAAATTTAAGTCATTCACACAAGATCAGTAATCTTAAAATATGACAACAGTCAAGACAGTCTTTCAGATTTCTACGCTAAAATATGCAATGTGTTAAATAATGTACATCCTCTTTAGGAAACAACACAAAGGAGGTAATCCAATTGTAAAAAAAAAACTTCTTTTCAGGTTTTTCAGGTAGGCCAAGTTCTAAAAGAAATTTTCAGGTACAGTACAGAAATGATTTAATCAAATGTAAAATAACACTGCATAGTCTTCACTGTTTTCTTTCTTCGACAGAAGTTTTCTGTTGAGAAAAAGCATGGATCCAATATACTGATACACATGCATTTTCTTTCTCAACTGTTTCGTTAAGACATATGTGTTTACTAGGATATTCGCCAAGGTGACATGTTGATGTAATTTGGTCTGTATTTGTTCATCCTTGCACAAAAAAGTGGAAGAGAGCTCAATTAGGTATTAGCGTGCTGTCTGTGTGCGTGTGCTTTGGATGTGACACTTGTCATGGTTTGATCTCAATGAACACCATAGCACTTGCTGTACTTGTAGTCTTTTTGGATATGTAAATACAGCCAGTAATGACACTGGATCCCCTCGCAGTACAGATTGGAGGAGAATAATCCACTAGCACTGACAACACCTGGGAGCACAGAACACTTTATTAAATATATAGATTATCTATTGTGACATTTTTAAATAAATCATGTACATAATGAATCACATCTCAGACCACACTGAAAATAGGATTTTTAATGTAATCCTGGAAATAACCAGGTTTTAGGATTAAAAAAGTGAATTAAAGAATAGTTATGTCATATGAAAAGAGATATTTATGATTCTGCACTATTTTTATTTCACAAATGAAATAAGCAAATCTGAACACCAGATATTACAAAAATATATATATTTCATAAGAAAATAAAAAGAAGACATATTTATTGACCTCAGAATTTGGTCTCCATTGTAACTATATAATACATTTTTAGTTTATTGCAGTCTGATATAAATTCATTCAAATAATACTAGGAGATATGCACAACAAAGAAAATTTACAAAAAACAATAATATATATATAGCTTACAGTTATGATTTTATCACTGTAGAGTGTCAGACAAAATATAAGAAGAGAAAATTAATAAAAGAATTTGCTCAAATGAAAAGGCTGATTTACATTTCCTTAATATAGCATTTATTACCGATGGTCTCAAATAAGGACCAAAAAAGGGGTTAGTTTCACAGATGTTCCAACGCTATCAGAAACACTTTATAACTTTTTGTTAATTTTCACTCAAGTAAATGAGTAGGCTATTTGTTGGCTAGATATTTTGTAATTTAAAAAGTATTCTTTAATAAAGTTTTTACACATGAAATAGGTATAGCCTACCAGTGCATTTTTTTCGATGGAATTACAGATCAGCAGTGCAAAGTACAGAACGACATTTTCATTTTTATAATACATATATGATCAGAGAAAAAACATGGTCGTATCTCTTATAATAGATTAGACATTTACAGTAAAAAATAAAATAACTAAATAAATAAAACATAGGCTAAACGTGGATTCACGTACACTGACAAAGAAAACACAATATTAAGGTTAAATCATATATTTAAATAATTTTTCATAAAGCATCAAAAATGTTATTTCTATGCAGAACTACATTTCCCAGAATCAGAGGTCACATCTCATGACGTCACTTCCGGAAGCTGCAATCGCTTCCTGTATGGGTGTAAATGGGGACATGACACAGTCGTTCAGAGCTGTAAAATTGAAAATAATCATTCCGCTGGTATTTTTCCAGGTGCGTGATCGCTATAATACTATCTACTTTAGGCGGCTGAGCGACATCGGTGGCTGCGATGGAAGCCGTGCCGCGAATGCCGATGATCTGGCTGGATCTGAAGGAGGCAGGGGAGTTCCAGTTCAGCCCGACTGTCAGACAGGTGAGGGACCAGACAGGCCTGAACGAGCCACACGCTACTGTCACTGCTACGATACACACTGAAAATAAAACAGCATTATTTTTTAAGTGATCTACCCCAAAACTCAAGTTTTAGCCCAGGGCCTAGTTTTTCAGCTATTGTGTGAGCTATTCTGTGTTTTCTTAAAGGAACAGTTCAACCAAATATATACATATACAAATACAAAAACAAAAGGAGATGGTTTAAAAAAAAATCTTCATATTGTATTTTTTTTTTACATGTAATGAAGATGGGGATGGGGACTGGTGATGTCAAACTCTAAAATAATAATAATAATAAAAGACATATTCCAGATCATCTTTGGCCATATTATAGCGTTGAGTGAGAACCGTATAGAGACATCAAAACAGTTACTCAGTAAAAATCTTACTACCACGTGACAATTGTGTTCACCATTCACTCAGATGTATCTAAAAGAACAGACATTCCGTTACAAATGACTCATTTTAAGTTACACTGATGGAGTCATATGGGTGTTGAAAGGCATGAGGGTGAGTAAATGACATGATGATTGTTTCATCTGCAATTTACTGCATTGTCCCTTCCTGAGGATGCATACTGTGTGGTAGTGAATTAAATGTTTATATTAATGTGTTAAACCTAAAATCATGCTTCGTCATCCTTCACTTTTTCACAGTAGTCAGGAATTTTTATCAGCTTGCGTCATAGTAGTTATCGGATCCATTCCTAACAAACTAGGCCAAAGGGAGAATAGCAGCTTCAGATTGTTAAAGGTTGTTGTTTATGTTTATACATGGTAATTATTGACAGTGTTGCATGGAAACAAATTGACAGAACTATTATAATTTGGTGAACCGAGTTCAAGAGGAACAGCTTTTCCAGATTCCTCAGACTAAATATTTTTTTTCAGTGTCTCTTTATTGTCAGAGGTTGAGCTTTGTTTGTTTGTTTGTTTCTTTTTCTTTTCTTTCTTTTTTTATTTTGTTTGTATTCATTTTGTATTGTTTGTATTGAATGGTCTTGTTAGTGGAAAATAAATACACCAAATATACCAGAAATTAAGAAATTCTGAACCTTTTTTTTTTTTGGTGGATTTGAAGAATGCAAAATAATTCATCATTCTTTAATATTTTGTTTTATAATATTTGCTTTAATTTTGTTTTTAATTGTTAATATTTGTATTCTTGAAAATTTGTTAGTTTGTGCCCAAAAAGATCAGAACACTCCTCTGCTTTGTTTCTTTTGTGTATAAATCCTTATTTGTCTTCTCCCTTTTCTCAGTTCATCCTGAAGAACTACGGTGAAGATCCTGACAATTATAATGAGCAGTTGAAGAAACTGGAGCAATTGAGACAGGTAAGTCTTACAGTGCATTCAATGTATACTTTCTAATTAATTTCTAACCTTTATATAATGTGTTTTTTTCTGGATTTTTTTGGTTGGTATTCTGTCTCTATCCGTTAAAATAAACCTACCATAAAAATTACAGACCCTTTATTTCTTTGTAAGTGGGCAAACTTACAAAATCAGCAAGGGATCAAATCAATATTTTCCCCACTGTATGTGTCTTCCCTGAAAATCACAGTTAACATTTCTATCACCATGCTTTACCAGTTAAGCAAGCGGTAGCATGAAGTCTATGGTTATGCATTTTGTATATTCTCTGCATTGTCTTGTCTTTCTAGAATGCTGTGAATGTCACACGAGACTTTGAAGGCTGCAGCACCTTAAGGAAGTACTTTGGGCAACTACACTATCTTCAGAGTCGTGTGCCTTTGGGATATGGGCAGGAAGCTGCTGTCCCGATCTCCTGGTGAGGGCACCAACCCAGCCGTCATATTTCCCTCTCTTATACTGCCTGTTGTTGACTTTTAGTCATCTGCTTAAACTTTTCTTGTTTAATATATAGGACAGAGATATTTTCTGAGAAGACAGTGACCCACGAGGACATCTGCTATGAGCAGGCATGCATCCTTTATAATTTGGGTGAGTTAGTACTAGACTGATATGTATTATTCCTCTAGTCAATGCCTGCATTGTCTGTGATTAAATTAACTACTGTGTTGTTCAGAGGAGGGTATTGTTCAAAACCTAGCTTGTGTTCTGATTCGAGTCATGTTTCCCCTGTTGTAGGAGCGCTCCATTCAATGTTGGGAGCCATGGACAACAGGGTATCCGAAGAGGTGAGCTAAATTAGAGAAGACACAGCATACATACACCAATTTAAATATAATGTGATTTAATGCAGCGTGCTCATCATGTTGGAACTGCAGTTTCAGCTACTCATATATCATCAGACTGAGAAATAATTCTTTCCATTTTAGCATTTCTTCACAAATAAAAAATGAGGCATGTGCATGGATGAATCATTCACAATAAGATCAAAGCAAAGCAGTAGGAAAAAAGTGTGAATTTCCATTTCATGCCAAGACATTTAAAGACATTATCAATAGAAAAATTATAAAAAATTTAACAGAACAGAATTTTTTAGTGGTGCAGTGCTATTTCGCCACCATTTTACATGATACCAGAGTGAGAAAATGCTTTGTGAGTTCTGTGAGCAATATGCATTGGTCAGTCAGCGAACAGACTGTGAGAAGTCTGTGGGTGTGCCACGTGACACAGTGACTAAGAGGGAAAAGTGAGATTTCATAAAATTCTAAATATCTGATTTTAAGCAATATGTAAATGTTATTTTTACCTTTTTCACATCACTATTAGGGAATGAAAGTATCGTGCACACACTTTCAGTGCTCGGCTGGAGCGTTCACCTACCTGAGAGATCACTTCAGCCACAACTTCAGTGTGGACATGAGTCACCAGATCCTCAATCTCAACATCAACCTCATGCTGGTATGATCTCTTGATAGTTTTAACTCATCTGCTGACATAAGGGTGCTTGTTTACATCTTTTTTTTTTTTTTTTTCCATGCTGTAGATTAGGGCTAAAGTACTAATTGCTGTTTTCAGGGTCAGGCCCAAGAGTGCCTGTTGGAAAAATCTATGTTGGACAACAGGAAGAGCTTTCTCGTCGCTCGGATAAGTGCCCAGGTACTTGCTTATTTTTCTACCATTTACAAGTACATTTCATCTTAAGATCATGGTTCGTTGCTAAATTTGAGCATGCTCATGGCTATATATGTCCCATTTGCTTGGCAGTATGACTGTAAAATAAGTTTGGATATGAAATCTTTTTGTCTTCAGGTGGTGGACTATTATAAAGAGGCATGCAGAGCTCTGGAGAACTCAGAAACCGCTTCAATGTTAGGAAAGATACAGAAAGACTGGAAGAAATTAGTGCAAATGAAGATTTATTACTTTGCTGCAGTTGCTCACGTGAGTCCTCCATTCAAACTGAGATTGGATTAACTACAGAGCAGGCTGGTCAAATGTGATTTTTATTTTTTTAATGTTTCTAAGCAAGTCATACAAATCCTTGTTCTCTCAACAGCTGCACATGGGAGAAACAGGCTGAAGAGCAGCAGAAGTATGGAGAGAGGGTACAACATGCCTGTTTTTCTGTCTTCAATTTCAGTTAGTGGCCATCTGTGCTCTTTGGCATGGAGAACTAGTTTCAACCTCATCTTGGCCTCTTGTCCTTTAAAAATATCGTTTTTTTTTTTTTTGTACAATTTTTTTTTTTTAGGAAGAAGTGTGTGTATAGTTTCTTGTAGTTTATTTTCATCAACTAAACCACTGAGAGGAAGAGGATGATTTTAAAATAAGTTCATGATTTTTTTCAAAGGAAGAGGAGGATTTTGAAATAAGTTTGAAATGAACCCAGAAAGAACCTTCTGTTTTGTAAACCTTTTTTAATCTAATCTTTTATTTATTCTTCAACAGGTTGCTTACCTTCAGAGCTCACTAGACAAACTCAGTGAGGCAATTAAGATGGCTAAGGGTCAACCAGACAGTGTACAGGAAGCCCTTAGATTTACCATGGATGTCATTGGGGGAAAGTGAGCAGATATGATGGATATACTTAACTTACCAAAAAGGCGTAATTCATTTTGCATAAAAAGTTGCAGGAAACTCATTTGTCCCTTCTCATGTCACTTTTCATTTTAGATTTAATTCTGCCAAAAAAGACAATGACTTCATTTACCATGAATCTGTGCCACCTCTGGAAACACTGACTTCAGTGAAAGGTATTTTGGCCAACATTATGTTGTAGTGCTGCGTAACTGCATGGGGCATGAATATGGCATGACTAGAATAAGTGCATTAGCTTAAGATTTGCTGGGGATAAAAAAAAAAAAAAACAAGTAAGAGTTGAAAGTTTGAAACTGTTCTAGAAGTTAATGCTGTCCTGCCTCCATCACAGGAGCCCCACTGGTGAAAGCCTTGCCTGTAAACCCAACAGACCCCAGTGTCACTGGCCCAGACATTTTTGCAAAGCTGGTGCCCATGTCTGCCCACGAGGCCTCCTCTCTTTACAGGTTTGACTAATAAGTATCTTTATTTATATACACTTACATATCTATATTTATATGTCTATATATACACACAATTTAACACTTCCTCATTCTGATAATTGTCAGTTCCCCATACGTTATACTTGAAGGGCAATCCAAAATAGGACAAAATGTCAAGTGTTTTACTACTAAAAACTCTTTATTTTTTCTGTCAAATTTACAGTGAAGAGAAGGCCAAGCTGCTAAGGACTGTCATGGCTAAAATAGACAGCAGGAATGAAACATTAGAGTGAGTATGAACAGCTTAAAGAAATTTCATACAAACACATAGTATGCATCTAAATGTCTCAGTTTTCATATTCCCACAGACAGTTCATGGACTCTCTTGGTCTGGACCCAGAGTCAGTAGACAATACAGAGATGTATAATACGCTTCCTTCTGTGCTGATGGAAAAATGTGCTGCGTTGAGTGTGAGACCTGATACTGTAAAAAACCTAATTCAGTCAATGCAGGGTTAGTGGCATCACTTCAAAGTTCTTTTTCATGGTATTTTCATGTTACCAGTTAGGGCTGCACGATAAATCACATGCGATATTTAATGTGCATCTTGTCAGTAAAGCCGGTCCTGTAATCAGCAGTAAGATGCACATTAAATATCGCATATGATTTATCGTGCAGTCATATTACCAGTTATAAAGCTAAATACTTTACTTTTTGAATCAAGTTACGCTGCTTAATTCAATCTGTTTAATAGCTCTTTAAAAACGTACAGTTAAACATAAGAAAAGTTTAAATTCTTGTATCCAATTTCTCTTCCTCCACTTTCTTCATCCTCAGTCCTCTCAGGTGTGTTCACCGATGTAGAAGCCTCTTTGCGGGAGATTCGAGATGTATTGGATGAGGATGAGGCAGAGGAGCGAAGTTTAGAAGAGGCTGCTGGGAAGCAGGCTGTACCAGAACAGCCCTCGGCTCTGGCTGAGCTGCGGAGAGACCTGGAAAAGTATTTGGAAGCACACGAGAAAGCTAGCTTCACCAACACAGAACTTCATCGGGCCATGAATCTGCACATCAGCAATCTGAGGCTCCTTGGTGGACCACTAGACACCCTTAGAGAGGCATTGCCAAGACCTCAACTTAGCGAGGGTGGGTGTTTTTATGACATAGTTCACATAAAAGGTCATTTTTACAGTATGTATGTTCATGTGAATTAAAATTTTTGACATTTTCAGATGAGATGGCAGGTCTCTCAGACTATGAAAAGAATTTTGGGAAAAGTGCAAGAAATGCGGGACCAACGAAGCTCCCTGGAAGAGCAACTTAGAGACCTCATTCAGCAGGATGACATCACTACTTCACTAGTTACAACTGAGCTTGCTGACATGAAGGTATGGGCTTTACATGACTGTGCCACTAACTTTTTAAAGGGATTGTATTAGAAATCTTTCAATTCATTATAGTTTTATCTTTGCTTTCTTTTCCCCCATAGAAACTGTTTAAGGAACAGCTTAAGAAGTATGAGCAGGTGAAATTATACCTTGATCAGAACCTGACAGCTCAAGAGAATATCCTGAAGGCACTGACAGAAGCTAATGTGCAGTATGCCACTGTGCGCAAGGGCCTGGCAGAAACTGAACATAAGTATGACTCAAAGGAATGATATGTGACAAATATGCATAAACTTTAGCAAGCGTAGCATCATCAGTATACTTATTTACTTTTTAGATGGAACAGCACTGTGCAGATGCTTGTGGCCTCCTATGACAAGGCCTATGAAGATCTAATGAAGAAATCTCAGGAGGGCAAAGAATTTTATGAAGATTTGGAAACAAAGGCCTCTCGGCTGTTGGAGAAAGCCAAGACTGTCTGCAAGGCTCGAAAGGAAGAGAGACAAGCCATAATGGAAAAGTAACTACGATCACAAATCTTTTTACTCTGTTGTATAATTCTTTGCACAGAAACTCAAACCTCTTGGTCAGACGTGTATTTCTTTCTTGTTTTTAATAGAAAGTTTGATGTGTTGCATCCAATTACTTTTAGTTCTTCTAATTTGACTGCTTAATGTTTCATAGGGAACTAAAAAAAAAGGTGCCCCAAAGACCCACTGCCCCAAAGCCACCCCCGAAGAAAGGCCAAAGTGTGGATCCTGAAAACTTAGATGACCCTGAACTGGCAGAGCTGAGTGCTGCTATCCTAGCTCTTGGTGGAGATCTCCCAGAAGAGCTACGTAGCCTGCCTCCTGAATTTACCATTCCACCACCTGGTCATCCTTCTGTGCTTTCCGGAGCCGCTGCTAGATCTATTCTGCGCTGGCCTGGAGCTAACTCGGGTTTACTCTACACACAACCCAGATTTCCTCCAAATTTACCACCTCTTGAAGTTCTTGCTGAGATCTCCTGTTTTCCAACTCCTCCCCTTTCTCAGAGTTTCAGTCACAGTCTTTCCCAGCCTCCTCTGGCACAGCAACAGTTCCACAGCTGCCCAACCCACGGGTCCTTCCACCACCATCTGTGTCTGGGTACTGTCCTCCATCTTCACAGAACCAACCCGGTCCAGTCACTCCAGTCCGACCTTCCACCACTACAGTGGATAGTGTACAGACACCTATTCCTAGCTACAGTCCTGCATCTGCCCAGGCAGTTATGCCCTGCCCTGGCCAACACCAACCAATGCCATCAGTGTATGCAGCGCCACCTCAGATGACACCCCACGTCCAGTACATGCAGCAACCTGGTGCTCCCATGAGCCAGCCACAGGCAATGCCAGCCCCTCATCCACAGCCTCAAACTCAGCAAGTGTTTGGTCAACAGGGTGGTCAAAGTCAACCACAGCCGTTTTACCCACCTGTACCAAATCAACACCAAATGCCAAGACCTTTGCCTGGGCCACAGCTTCCACAGCATATTAAGCCTCAGTTCCAACAATACATAGCCCAAGTAAGACAACCAGGACCACCACACTTCCAAGGACAGTTTGGAGCTCCAGCTACCCATGTGCAGCCCTATCAGGGTTACCCCCCTGTCTCATTTGTTTCGAAGTCCCAACCTCCACAAGTTAACACTGTCAACCCGGGCCAGATGCCCCATCCAGGCATACCTCCACAGATGCCACCATCCTCCCAGTCAGTGCCTCCTGTGTCAATGCCACACTTGGCTCATGCTAATCAGCAAATGCCTCCATCTTCCCAGCCAGTGCCCTCTATGTCAATGCCACACTTAGCCCACATTAATCAACAAATTCCCCCTTCCTCCCAGCCAGTGCCCTCTGTGTCAATGCCACACTTATCGCATGTCAATCAACAGATTCCCCCTGCTTCACAGCCACAAACACCTCCCGTCAATCAATTACCCCATGCTCCTCACCCCCAGATACCACCATCCTCTCATCATTTAGGCCCTGCACCTCATATGCAGATACCTCCTGCCTCAAAACAGATGCCTCCTCCCCAGCAGCCACAAATGCTTGCACCATCCACTCACATGTCTCCTTCCTCTCATCCACAAATGCCCTCAGTCTCCCAACCGCTACCTCATTGCCCCCAATCACAAATAATCCCTACTCATCAACCCAGCCAACAGCCAGCGTACCCAGCAGTCCCTCTGAGGGCTAATGTTCCTGTTCAGCCTCGGGTACCGCATGGCCCTCTCTCATCACAGATACAAATGCACCATAGCACTCCTTCACAGCATCAAAACCACCCTCATCCTAAAATCCTTTCCCAGTCCTGTCCTCCAGCACTCCCTCACAATATCTACAAACCTCAGCTACCCATTCCTCCTAGCTCTGCACCTTTGAGTTTTCCAGGAGGTGTTCCTATGGTTTCCAACCAGTCTGTGGCACCTCTGCAGCCTCAGTCCCAGCCACCCACTTCACAGCCTTTAGCCCCGCAACAGCTGCCCCCGGGAGGCCCAATATCTTATGCTGTTCCACAAGGTGGGAACATTGGTACTGGACCAATGCAGCATCCTGTAGCTGCTGCTCCCCCAGGGCATCAAAGCATGATAACTACATCCTCAGGAGCACCAGGGGCACCACAGCCTCATGTGCTACCTTCTCCTGCCCCAT
This sequence comes from Cyprinus carpio, assembly GCF_018340385.1. Lineage (NCBI taxonomy): Eukaryota > Metazoa > Chordata > Actinopteri > Cypriniformes > Cyprinidae > Cyprinus > Cyprinus carpio. Next base: position 22,538,375 of record NC_056612.1, on the reverse strand, counting down.
CACCTTCTCCCTCTCCTGGTCCTTCCTCCCTTGGTATGGTCACCCAACGACCTTCTCCTGCTCTTACCCCAGTTGGAGGAGCAACATTGCCACAGTCCTCAGTTCAGACTCCAACACCCACTGGTCCTGTGACTCCATCTGACTCCAGTTTGTTTCAGCGACAGAACTCTAGTACTGATGACTTGCTTTCCTCAAGCCCAGAGAGCCAGCATGGAGGCACCAAGGACACCGCCAATGTCTTACTACCCACAAAAGCTGACCCTCAGGAGGAACATCACAGAAAAAAAGCAGAGGGTGTAAGACTTATCCAAGGTGACCCTTACCAAGCACCAGAGAGGGTCTCGAAACTCAGTGCACAGCTAGAACGGTTTAGATTAACAGTCCAATCCTTAGAGCGCCCGACAGGGGAAGGAGGTCTGTCGAAACTTGACGCTCAATGGAAAGAACTGCAAGAGCAGCAGGAGAAGGATACTCGCCAGCTCTCTATTGCTATTGCTCGTTGCTATACCATGAAGAACCGCCATCAGGATGTTATGCCATATGACTGCAATCGTGTTGTCTTGTGCTCCGGTAAAGATGATTACATCAATGCCAGTTTCATTGAGGACCTGTCTCCATACTGCCCCTGGCTCATTGCAACACAGGCTCCCCTCACTGGCACTGCAGCTGACTTCTGGCTCATGGTTTATGAGCAGAAAGTTTCTGTAATCGTCATGCTAGTGTCTGAGCAAGAACTGGAGAAGGTAAATCTCCTTTTTCTGAAAAGTTCTAGAATCCCATTGGCTTTTGACATTATTTTATGTGATTTACAATGATTTTAATTTTATTCTTAGCAAAAGGTGTTGCGATACTTTCCATCAGAGAGAGGCCAACGACTTGCTCAGGGGCCAATCACCCTTACCCTTACCACTCAGAAGAGTACTCCTACGCATATAGAGCGCATGATAGGACTGCAGTATCGGGACCAAAGTTTGAGACGCACCGTCATACACCTTCAGTTTACTTCATGGCCTGAACTGTGAGGACTCATTCTTAAACAGTCAATCTATTAATATTGCTACCTATCAGAACACTAATAACTTTTGTTTGTATTTTTTCCTAAAAAGGGGCCTTCCAGAGAGTAAAAGCAACCTCATCCATTTCATTCAAGAAGTCCATGGACATTACCTACTTCAGCGCCCACTACACACTCCAGTCGTAGTGCACTGCAGGTACCATACTTTAAAACATAAAGGACATTACAAATGATATTGAACACATAGACGAGGCTAAGCAAAAGTAGAAAATAAGTACATTTACTGTTTTGTTTTTGTTTCTCATAGCTCTGGTGTTGGCCGTACTGGTGCCTTCTGTCTGCTTTATGCAGCGCTGCAAGAAATTGAGGCTGGCAATGGTATACCTGACCTGATCCAGCTGGTGAGGAAGATGAGGCAGCAGAGGAAGAACATGCTGCAAGAAAAGGTAATGGTACTCTCCCAATGAGGTTTGAGATTTTGCACAGTTAAGCTGATAGAATTTAATGGTGCTTTTGTCAAAAAACCTCCCCAGCTTCATCTCAAGTTTTGCTATGAGGCTGTCCTTAAACATACAGAGCAGGTTCTGCAACGTCATGGCATTATTACATCCCCTTGCACCAGGACCCCAAATAACATTGCATTAAAGGTAACAAGTTATTGCTTACTCGCTTGTCTTTTTATAAACCAAACAGCAGTGTGATTATGTAATATTTTATGTCTTTCTAGACGTACTCACGACAGGAATCTCAGGACATTGTTCTGGGAGGAGACATGCCTATTAGTTCCATACAGGCCACCGTGGCCAAACTGAGCATTCGACCACCCAGTGTTGACCATGAACAAGAGCCTGGCCAAGACCAGATGCCCTCTGTTTCTGAAGCGGCAAGCACAGCGGAACCAGATTCTACAGATACGTCACTTCAGCCTTCTCAGGACTCGCTTTGTTATGAAGCTATGCCTGATTCCCTCAGTCCCCCCCTCTCTTGCACCTCTTCTCCAGGCAAGACACAGTCACCTTTGCCTCCTAGCCAAGGGAATGGGTTCACCGGGTCCACTCCTGCATCTCCCGTCTCAAATCACCACCCATCCACTGAAGCAGTGCCTCATGCTCCTTCTCCGCCCCCCTCCTCATCTTTAGATCTGCTTGCTTGTCTCACACCTGAAGCCTTCACTCTGGACAGTGCCCATCGAGGCAAGCAGCGGATTAGCAAGCAAAGCTTCCTTCAGCCACAAGAAGGCAAAGGCCTGCAGGGACCACCAGAGGGCGACGATCCGCTCAGTAGTTTGGATCCTCTCTGGACACTCAACAAAAGCTGAAACAACACAACCAAGCTCTCTTTTATCTTCTCCCCCACAGGCAGTCCTCTTATGAACTCATCACTGTCTGTCTATCCACCTGTGTTCTGAAAAGTCTTTTTTCAGTTGGCACTTTTCCAGCTCTGATCCTGGTTACATTCCGTAAATCCGGTCTTGTCTCCTAGCATGCACTCCTAATGCCATGGTGTTTGTGATTGCCTGTAAGGTGCCTGAGTGTTGGTTCCTCTGCAGTGGGCATTTGCCTCCACACCAAAAACGTAAACATTGAGAATGGAAACAGTGTGATAGAAAAACTGACATTGAAGCTACAGTTGTCATTAACAGTTTGACTGAGCGACTATCTGCTCACCCTTTGTACACATGCTGCTTGCACTGTGGGTTGTATATTATTAGTCTCCGCACCTGTCTTTGAGCTACAGTGATCTGCAACATATATATGTAGGGACAAATTGAAGCTGGTGATGAAAATACAACTTGATATGACTTGATGTACTTGGTATACTTAAAACACTCAAATTTCTGAATCACTTCAGAAATCAAAGCATTTTATGAGTTGATACTAACTTCTTTCTTTGAACTGTGTAAATAAATCTTAACAGATGTCAAGATGATGGTCTCATTTGATTTTGATTTTTCAAATTATAGCAAATAGCAAAAATATGAAAAGAGGACAAGGGTTTTTTTTTGGGGGGGGTAGTGGTCAACTTTCTCTATTGACCACTATTCAAAAATGCGCAATGTTTGAAATTTATTTTATAGTTTATATTTACATATTTTCCCAGTCTGCTGTACATCAAACGTTCAAATTTGTTATTTGTTCTGAAAACTTATCCACCTTATTCTCATGTTACAATTGTTCCCTCCATCGAATTGCTCTTTTCAATAAATGCATGGTGTTTCTGTTTACTGTCAGGTTCAGTTTGCAATTTAGTTTAAAAAAGTAAAAATCTGTCCCACTAAGCTAATGTTTAAAGTGTAGACCAGGTGAAGTACTGTCAATGCATGGTACCTTATTTTACAGCAAGCTACAAATACTGTTGGTAGGTTGTTATATTTAACCCATAATATTTTTTTAATACCATATGTTTAACAAATAAGGACACAGAAAAGACACTGTATGAAAGCCTTTTTATTTGCGAATTAGTACAAAGTTTTTTTTCTCCCGTGTTAAAAATAGAACCGAGCATTAGTTACATCCTCTACTGTCTGGTTACACTGTGTAGTGTATTTGGAAAAGACCAAGAAGAGGGCAGAGCAGCCCCCCCCAAAAAGACAAAACAATATTTACACCCAGTTTCTCTCTGCTCCCTCCCCATCTTAAGAAACAGTGCAACATTTAGGGATTTCACATCACTTTAAACATCCTCCACCTCTACTTCAGCTTTAAGCAGCAGTAAGATACAGCAAGTTGACAGCAGTATTTCACTTCAATACTGCATGAACCGATCACGTCTAGGAATGTGCTCCTCTGGGAAGGCAGAGCGAGCGGTAAAATCAACACAATGGAGCTTGGTGCCATTTCACTCCTCACAATAAAACGGCTTCCATTGTATATGGTAGCAACCCTGCCATCAAGTAAATGATGCTTTTCAGTATGGTCATAGAAATGATTATAAATCAATGTCATCTCTCAGCACTCCGTTCTCATGTGGTTAACGCTTAATCTAATCATGTGACAAGTTTTAACCACTCATAAATAATTCTGAACAATTCATATATGATTTTAGTTCTATTTTGTTTATCGGTTATTCTAATCATGTGACAAGTTTTAACATGAAAATGATTGCTTTTTGCTATTTCTCTCATGTTTAAACAAGATAATAGCTGCACAATAGCTGCACAGTCAGTAAGACCAGCTGGTCTTATCAAACTTCAGCCATATCAATGCCACAATCACAAACCCACTGAAAAAATGCACATACATATCCTTAAAAAAAAAAAAAAAAAAAAAAAAAAAAGTAGTACAATTGTTTTGACCAATGCTACTACATGGTTTCAAGCGTGTAGTTCATAAAATTAACTTAGTAAACACCAGTTCTCTCATTAACATTATTAACTACTATTTACATTCGTAAAACATGGCTAATAATTGACTGAGTCATGTGCATTTCTATTGACTTGATCAGATGGTAAATCATTTTTCTGGTTTCAATTGTTTTGGGGACTATGGTTATGTTTATCTGCTGCATTTAAAATGACTTTGGGTGATTCGTACTGAGGTTTAGCTAAAAATGTACCTGGCATACAGGTGCTGTAGAAATGAACCCTACTTAATGTTCATTCAGGATTTCAGGAAACCAATATGACATCACAGCATGTGCTAAGGAACATTTTCCATGTGTTTAAGGCAGGACTGGAATGAGAACATCTCCCTTTCTCTTTTCTCTAGCCACCCTTCTTGCTGCCTGACATCTGTCAGTAACAGACTTGATCAGCATAATCATATTATTTTGGTGTAAGTTAGTATATTAAAATTTATGACCACATCTCCACTTCAACTTATCTATAAGCCAAGTTTCATACAAATTGTTAGAAATTTCACTAATAAATAATTGATTTCAATATTAAAAACAGATCCCCCCCTCACCCCAGAGAATCAGACATATACAGTATGCTCTTACAAACACAACCACTCACAGAAACACAGCATCCAGTTCAAATTTCACCCCAAAAGCAAAAAAATTGAAGTGTTGCAAAAAGAAACTGAGGTCTACTTTAAAGATCATAAACATTTGCATTGTGATTTTTTTGTGTGACAATTAAGCACCCCCTCCCAAATTTCCTATTCTGAAAATATAAATATATGAAAAGAAAAAAAAAACAAATAAATAAACTTAGTAAAAATCATCCATAATTAGTTTTTTTGTTTTGTTTTTTTCTGAAAAAAATCAGTACAACAAATAAACGTAAATATACTTACAGGTGAAATGTTTTTTTTTTTTTAATTAAAGTACATTTTCTTTAAAAGTTTAATATATATATATATATATATATATATATATATATATATATATATATATATATATATATATATATATATATATATATATATATATATATATATATATATATAACATGTGTATATATATATATATATATATAAATTACATTACATTTTTATATATATATACACACACACACACACATACATACATAAAAAAGATTTAACTTACTTTATATAACTATATATGAGGGCTGTTTAATTGTCATTAAAATAAAAATATATATAGGATTGGTCCTAAAATAGGTTTACTGTCTTTATGCACAGTTGCAGTTGCTAAGATGTTCAAGCTTTGAGTCTTTAATCAAATAATTCTTTTGATTATGGGGTGCAATGTGACCTGAACACTTCTGAAGATTCAAACACTCAAACACTGTTGCACGCAAAAGACACACACCTTTCAGCAGGAAATATCTTTGCCTTTTTCTGCCCCAACGACCACCTTTCGTTCCTCCTCTCCCTCTGCAAACATATTATTGTGAACTCTGTCACCTCTAGCTGTCACACAGTTGAGAGTTTCTGGGCTGGGCAGCCTGGCATTCTCACCGTGAGCTTGTTACATACACACAAACAGACATCTTAAGGCAGGCCAAGTGAGCCACCTCTCACTGTCAGCAGCTATGCAATTCTGTCCGGATTCATACAAAGAATAATCTGTATGATGTTCTACCAAAAGTACAAAATGCTCTGATGGAGCATCATAGGCCTACTGAACACCAAACAATCAGGTTTTGCATTTACAACCTGCTCAGATATGATAGAAAGTGGCCACTCCCTCCCTACTAAGTGTAGGGTGGTACATGAGAGGACACAGGAAACATCATTCATGTCTGCAATGACCCTGTGGTGATACAGGTTAAAGGGTGAGTGCTTTTGTGCCGGCCACTCTGAAAATTCACTAAATCTGTGGGCTGGTGTTTGTTTGTGTGTTCAGTCCAGCTTCTCCAGAACAGAGGGCACGTAGACTAGGCTGAGCTCGCTACCAAAGTCACAGACTATGGCAGCATTGTCCAGAACCAGGAGCTGCCTGACGCTCTGACCTTCGCTGCTCTGGCCCAGGTACACCGTCTGCAGCAGGTCCCCGTAGTTCAGGTCCCAAAATGACACGCAACCTTGTCCTCCCGTCACCAGCAGGCTTTCAGAGATCACCCCTAGACTGGCCCCACAGCCCACCTCCTGAAACACAGAAAGACATAAGAGATTGTGTTATTTTATTAATAACAAATCACAATATGCTGATTTGTTGATGAAATCCTCCAGTAGTATTCTCATAATCACACACCTGTTGTATGGAGTACAGCTTTATGCCTGTGCTACGGTCCCAAATGCAAATGAGGTCATCCAACCCACTGCTAATGATACAGGAAGTTGTGCAAACCAATGAGGTGACATCACCACGGTGACCGTAAACGTGGCTCACCCGGCTGCCTGTTAGGACGTCCCACACACAAATGGCGCCGTCTTGACCCCCGCTGGCTAGAACCATGGTCTACAACACAGCACAGAAAAAAATTTGAGTTTGCACAAAAAAACTTTTTTTTCATATGCCAAAATTAATATCATTATTTGTACAGAGACAGTATACATCCATCTATTCTTCTATCTATTTGCCTGCCTATATATCCAACTAACCATCTATCTGCTCATCTACCATCTATACCTATCTATTCTATCTCTTACTCAATCTATCCCTCTTCTCTATCCATCCATCCACCCACCATGTTTTCAGTTAATTTACAGGACTGTAAATTAGAAATATGAGCAGCAATATTACACAAGATGTACATGTGTGAGATAGTGATGTGATTCTGACCTGGTCTATGTATATGGCAGTTATACCACCTGAGTGGCCCTGCAGGGTGAAGAGACAACAAGAATCCTCCAAACGATACACCTGTAAAAGAAAAATGTCAAATAAACAACAAACTTCCAAAAGATGCTGTCTGACAAAATGAAGCATGCTTAAAGAGCAACACAAAAAAATACAAGAACAGATGAGAAACAAAATAGTTGACATTTATCAGTCTGGAGAGGTTTATAAAGCCATTTCTAAGGCTTTGGGACTCCAGCGAACCACGGTCAGAGGCATTATCCACAAATGGAGAAAACTTGAAACAGTGCTGATTGCTGAACCTTCCCCCAGGAGTGGGCCAGCCTACAAAAATTACTCCAAGAGTACAACGACAACTCATCCAGGAGATCGAAGTAAAAGAACCCAGAACAACATCTAAAGAAACTGCAGGCCTCACTTGCTCTGCAATTAAGGTCTACAGGTTCATGATTCAACAATAAGAAAAGAGACTGGGCACAAAAACGGCCTCCATGGGAGAGTTCCAAGGCAAAACCATTACATAACCAAAAAAGAACACAAAGGTTTCAGTTCTCACATTTGCCAAAAATTATCTTGATTATCCCTAAGATTTTAAGGCAATATTCTGTGGACTGATGAGACAAAAGTTGATCACATCTTACATCGTTACATCTGGTGTGAAACCAACACAGCATTTCATAAAAAGAACATTTCATACCAACAGTCAAACATTGATGGAATCCATTGAATTCTGCACTCTTTTAGAAAATCCTGAAGGAGAATGTCTGCCATCAGTTTCCAGGACTCCTCAAGCTCAAGCATTAATTTAAGTTATGCACCAGGACATGATCCCAAACACACCACAGCAAGCCCCACCCTGAAATAGCTCAAGAAAAACCAAATTAAGGTTTTGGAGTGGTCAAAGTCAAACCGGACTTAGTCGAGATGAGATGCTGTGGCATGACCTGCAACATTCCAATTCTAGTTCTGCAAACCCTCAATGTGGCTGAATTTTCAAAACAATTCTGCAAAGAAGAGTAGGTTTTTCCAAAATTCCACCACAGTGGGATGTGGGAGACTCATTGTCCAGTTATCGCAGAATGTTTGATTGAAAGTTGTTGCTACCAAGGGTGGCACAACCAGTTATTAGGTTTAGAGGGCAATTACTTTTTCACATAGGGCCCGGCAGGTTTGGACAGCTTTACCTTAATAAATAAAATCATTATTTAAAAACTGCAGGTTTGTATTTACTTGGGTTATCTTTTGGCATATTAAAATTTTTGTTTTGATGATCGGAGGAATCGTTTAAGTGTGACAATCATGCAGCAAAAAATTTAAAAAACATTTTCACAGCACTGCACACACACACATGCACCCACACAGAGATTTGTTAGAGATTTTAACTTGTAATCCACAAAGGTTGTGAGTTCGAGTCTCAGGGCTGGCAGAAATTGTAGGTGGGGGGAGTGAATGTACTGCGCGCCTCTCCACCTTCAATACCATGACTGAGGTGCCCTTGAGCAAGGCACCGACCCTAGCCCCGCGTGCTCCCCGGGCGCCGCAGCATAAAGGGCTTGCCCATTGCTCCGGATGTGTGGTGTGTGTGTGTGTTCACTGCTCTGTGTACACTTTGGATGGGTTAAATGCAGAGTCAATGACCCGAAAGTATACTATACTTAAGCTGTATGTCACATCACTTTCACAGCATAAAAGTGAAAAAAATATATTGACTGCAAACAGTTTAAAGCTGTATATAAGGGCTGAGCTATATATGTGTTCATTGTCTGATGAAGATCTTTTTAGGCTCTAAAACATCACTTTATGTGGTGGAAATATAAATATTTTTTCTTACTTTTGGTGCTGTGGTGTGCCAACCTTGATCTTCCTGTTTTGCATATATTTATTTATACTCTCCATATATGTTCCTTACCCTGACAGGTATGGTCCTGGCTGCCGGTGACCACTCTCCCAGCGGCAGCTTTGAGCACAGTGATGGGGCTTCTGAGGGCACACTGCACTGAGCGCCATTTCAGCTGACAGCTGATCACATCCCTCACTGCTGTAACAGGGGGAGGGGGGCAGACTGCCTCGGCCTGGGGGTCCTAACAAAAAAAAAAAAAAAAAGCAGAAAAAAATGCTCAAAGGGCCTATAACATGGTAGTGCCCTCCGGTAAAGCAGTCAGAGCTCTTCGACATCATCAAAAATATCTTAATTGTTGTTCCAAAGAAGAACGAAGGTTTTAGGGGTTTGGAATGACATGAGGGGGAGTAGGAGTAAGTAACTAATGACAGAATTTCCATTGGTTTTTTGGGTGAAACTATCCTTTAAATTGCCTCTTTTATTTTGGTCCTCCTAATTCTCCCTCTGAGTAACTGTAAGCTCTTATCTACCTGTTTTTTGTGTTTTCATGCTTTCTGGTCTAATGAATTTCCAGTTGGTTTTGATTATTAGAGCTGTATTTTTAAACAATAATTTTATAGAAATTAGACCCAAAAGTGTCTAGCTGAAAAACGAAAGGACAAACAGAAAAATTTATATTCATGAAAAGTTTTTTTTTTCTTTTTAAATCTCATTCCATTTCATTATTTTACATGACATTTCCAGGCAAGGTTTTTTCATTTTTTAAAGGTTATTCAAGGCCGTGAGAGAATGTTGTATTTGAGTGTCCTTTTTTTGGATTATTTCTTGACACTTGACTCACCGCGGATATTGCAGCAACCCCAGAGGTTTGTTGATCTCCACTGTGAAGAAATCCAGTGAGCCATTTTAAACGAGCTGCCACATTTCTGCAATAGAAAATATCCCCATTAGCAAAAGAAAAACATAAGTCGGGTGTGAAATAAGTGTGGCGTATATATGATCTTCAGGAGTTGTTGTGAAATTCACCTTGTTATTAAGAAAAAAAGCCAGAGGGCAGTGATTCCAGATACTCCATCTTCATTACTGCACCGTAATGATCCCCTACTGCATCCCCACAACTGACAGATAAAAAGAAAATAAGAACAGCATATTAAATCACATTGATAGATCAATATGTTCTCCTTATAAAAAGCCCTCTCTTCTTCTCACCTCCAGCTCTTTCCACTGCTGCGGCCCGTGGGCAATGAGGTTACCCCTCAGCTCCAGGGCCCACACCGAGCGTCCCAGTCGCCATTGCATCCTGCTGGGGGGAGCTCTGGTGGTAATACAGGCTGGTCCCCGGTGCTACGTCGCCTTTTGCTGTGAAGCCGGGAGGAGAAGGTGGGAAGGCCAGCTGTTGGCGCGGGCTCATGTGCTCTGGTATGCTTTCTCCACCAATACCCCGAAATCAAAGCCAGAGCTGCTTAAAGTCTGAGATGGGGGCAATGACCCAAAGTTAGTGTCGATGAGAGGGGTGAGGTCTGGCTGGTCCCCAAACAGGGCAGGGTCGTGCAGGGGTGGTCCTCCTCCTTATTGGGAAAATATCTACATCTGGCCCCCTCCCATCGCTACGCCTCCTGGCTAGTTCCCGAAAGTCTGCCCCCAAAAGGCTCTCGGCCTCACAAGCACTTATGTGATCCCAGCCATCACGGTGATCCCAACAACCACTGCTGCTGCTCCTGCGCAGACTAGTAGTAGACCATACATAAAAAATACAAATAATGAATACAGATAAAAAAAAAAAAATAAATAAAAAAAACATATTCACAAAACAGGCAGCACAGCATTTATTAGTGGCTATGCAGTGGGTGCATGTTTGTTTAACCTGAGGTTCTTAACTTTCCTTACCCATTGTTGGTATAATAGTAAGACAGTCTCCCCTGTCTGTGCGTCCCACACACGTAGATCTGTCCCGGCCAGGACAACAGCTTGCCAGCAGCATTGCCATCACCTCCTCGGCCCAGACACTCTCAATCGTCCTGGGAAAGAGATGCCAAAGGTAATGGTATATATCTCAGAGTGCATTTATGGAAACGAGTCAGTGCAAGCTCGACTTGATTCTAACCATGCTGGGCCCTCTCAGCAGCAGAGAGGGGAAATTTTTGCTGAGTAGTGGTGAGTTAAAGTACCCTGATTCGTCGAGGGGCAGGCTCTCCACTGACTGACGGCCATCATATGGGGAAACCCTGCTCTGCCCAGTAGTCTTCCGCGGGCAGAGCACACGATACAAACAGAAGAGTAATAGAACTAACACCACACCAGAGAAAAGTCCAAGAGCTGCCACACCTGCACAAAATTAGATATTACACACATATTAGTAAAATAAAATCAATTAGTTCCTGAAAACAATGCCAGATGGGGGGAGTGTGTGAGAAACCTGACATTAAACACTCCTTTTTTTCCTAACTGTTGTGGGGCCCTACTGACACATACACTAAAACACTTCACCTACAATGAATGGGTCCAATCAATCAATTTAACATGTGGCATGTGAGCATGAGCCCCTGCAAAAAACAAGTCTCTCTTGAAAATTCCTGTCCACCCACCTCCAGGAATAAATGAGAACTCAAAGGTAAGCATTACATGCAGAAAGTTGGACAACATCTGAGCATGTGCACATACTCTTGATCTGTCCTAACAGGATACAAATGCTATCAGAAAATAGGCAACAAAGGTAGGGGGCCCAAAGGAAGAATTAGGAAGGAGGGGGCCAAGTTTTAAGAGCACACTGACCGACATCCATCTGATGTGTATCTGAACAACCATAACGGCCATATAGATAAGAAAGGGGCCTTGGAACAATGACCTT